>NC_091436.1:103754160-103986660 GCF_964237555.1 Oryctolagus cuniculus
TAACCACCTGTTCGCCTAATTACAGAATCACAGATTAGATATTCTGGAAAGCAACTTGCTTTCCACATTTCAGATTAAGATACAGATTTACATAATAAGAGAACATTTATTCCACTAATGGTTTCTAATAAATTCATACTCAATTTGCATTAAGAAGAGTCACATTTGGGACTTGAATTTAAACACAACCATTATAAAATTTCTCTCTGGATGCTGTGGAAGCTACAAGAAGCAATGGATTCACAGGAGAAACCATTTTAAGGAGGAATTATGGAACAAGGCATGCATTTTTGAAACATAAAATTAAGATTTAGAGCTTAAAAAAATAAGAGTATTTTTATATAAGATTATTTTGTTACCCAAGAGAAAAATACAATGGACTAGTAAGCTATTGTTGAAATTTTATGAATAATACAAATAATATACAAACCATTCATAATGTCAGAAATACAGAGACAGGAGTGCCTAGAAAGGATAATTAAGAAAGAGGTTAAGTACACTCATTTATTCATTGAACAAGCATTTAATGAGGGCCTATTTTGTATCAGGCACTGTATTAGCTATAATGATGAACAAAAATACACATATCTCCCTAAATGTAATGTATATAATTTTGGAGGAAAGTAATAAGCAGAATATATGAGTAAAATGGATAGTATTTGGACTGTAAATGTTCAGGAGAATAAATCAAGTGGGGAAAGTGTAGGAAGAGTCCATGCAGAGACAAATATTTCAAAAGGGTGAGCAGACAATACCTGACTGAGAAGGTTATTCTTGAGTGAAGAGCTTACAGAAGTGAGAAAACAAGTCAGACTGTTATCTAGAGAGTCTTCCTAGGTACACAGGATATTTCAAGGATGTCTGGTGTGTATGAGAAGTGAGAGGGTCAGAATGACATGGAGAGCAAGAAATCAAGTGGAAGAGGAACCAGAGAGGAGGTGGCACATGGAGAACATTAAGGATCACAGCAAAGATAGTTTTTTATCTTGGGAGAATAATCTAGGAAGAGTGTTGTTAACTGAAGGCATGGGAAAGCAAAAAAAAAAAAATAGTAAATTTTGGAAATGGAAACTTACAAATTGGAATGTCTTAGATAGATATGACCAGTCTAAATACTCTATTGTAAGATAAGGAAAGGCAAAACAAAGAGCAAGTGGGATCTGCCCATGGTAGCTGGTAATAAACAGATGGACTAGGAGCTAAATCCTAAAAAATCACATTAGCAGTCTCTTTTCAGTAGCAATCTCTTAATTTGGAGGAGAGTAGATATTGATATTGAATAGTTATAGTGATATTGATTATGTATACTGATATTGATGAGTGATACAAGATGAATAGTCAGTAAAAAATGTAGAGGGAAAGTGGAGTTTTCTGATATTGTATTTTGGTCTTGATTTTGGCAAGTATCTCTTTTATTGAATGTTTTCAATTAGACCATTTTCTATGAGGACAATTTCAATCAGTTAAGTTGATTAGTCCCTACACTTTATTTTCAGAGGTTAATTTAGAATGGTCTCAAAAACTGGTATGGGGACCTACAGTGGTGCTTTGTGATTTGCATAATCAAAAAGCATCTGGTTTTGTTGCCTTTAGTTGTGTCTGAGTGTAGGTGCATGGGCAAGGCTTCATGGGAAAGTGCTCTGAGGTCATTTAGCCTAGTTGGTTAACCCTTGATACTAATTAAGTTGGGACCATCAGTTCTTCCCTGGGACTGGCACCTTGGCTCCAGCACAGCTGTGAAATAACATCTCAAACCCTGACCAGCTGTCTTCAAAATCCATGCCCTTGGTCACAAGGACAGTGCCACATAAGTGTATCATTGCTGATGGAAAAATGATTGTTCAGGATGTACACCACACTGATCATAGGTCAACAGCATCTTTTTAATACTCACAGGCAATCCACTAATTAGTCTTGAGTTGTAGTAAAGGTGGTTCCTTTGGTGGTTAATGACAACAAACACAGAAGAAAGCAATTTTGTTTCACAGTGTGAATTTCTCCTCATGTCTGTGAGGAGACTTTGCTGACAGCTCAGTGGTTGTCTTTATGTGGAAGTACATACATATTCTAATCCAGGACATGATCAAATAAGAGTGACATTCTTTTGGTTTGTTTTGTTTTCCCATGCTTTTCTTTTCTCTCTCTCTTTATTTTTTTTTTTGAAAGGCAGAGTCCAGCAACAATTCCCGTGAATTGCTGTATTTACTGAAATGTTAGTATAAGACATCAGATGCTTGTGAATTTAGAGTATAAAATTAACCATAAAATATTGCCAAGTAGTATGTTGCTATTAAAAAAAGAATCTTTCCCATTTTCCAAGATGCTATGCTTGCAATATGAGATGCTAAGATGCTGAAAGGACAAGGTTTGAGAGACCAATTTCTAAAATGGCATATATGATGAATCATCTAGGCTACAGCGCAAGAGGAAAGCATGCTACTGAGGTAAGAATACTTAACTTTGGTTCTAATCTGTGCTATGCTTTAACCAATTAGGTTACTGTGAAGTTGGGGCATTTCTTTTGCATAGGTCTCAGAATAAAAACTGCTTTGTATACAGTGATCTCAAAATTTTCTTGAAAACATAAAAGAATTCTCATTTCCTCATTTCATGTTGAGAGTCAAGGCTAAAATATGTATCTGAAGTCAGAGTAATCTAGTTGTGGTAAAGCCAATGGGTATTGATCCCCGAAAGATTTTTGTTTTTAGCTCATCTCCCACTCACTAGCTGAGTAAATGTACATTAATTTACAAAACTTTAAAAAAATTATCTCTCCATTTGTAACACAATGAAGAAAATCTATAAATTTTTGGAGGATTAATGAAGGTAACCTAACAAATAGTTATAGAGGTGAATGGCACTCAATTGTCACCAATGGTAGCTTTTGTTATCTATTCTACATATTTCTTTATATAGTTTATGTATAAAAATAATTCATTATACTGATAATATAAAAATAAACATAGTTATTCCCATAAAATGCAGCCTTATCCAATAGATATTAGCCATAATTTGAGGGATGACGAGGATATACCTATGATAAAATTCCTTCCTGTGTACAAAAATGCCTGGAATTCCTGTATCAGCAGCTACTTTTGTAATAATACTAACGACACTGAAGAGCAGGTCCTAATGTTAATGAGTAGCATGCATTTGTTGGCCTTTGAGTGCCCATAGCAACAAGTCCTCAAGGGATTGCTACTAGGCCAATGAGTGTTGACAGCATGGGAGGTGAACAGTTGAGTACAGGTGTACCTTATAGGACATAGGCTAGAAAGGCAAACCCTGGTAAAGGACTGTCTTGTAGAAGTTCTGCTTTGCCAGATATAACCAGGTGTCTGGTGTGGAGAGGGGATGAAGAGGCATAAAATAAGGGCTAAACAACTCAAAAAATAAAGGCATTTAGAGACATGAGTAGCAGTTATCTCATGTCAAATTATTTGTGTCAGTATTGGTCAGTTTTATTTTTTACATATCTATTTACCTATTTGGAAAGCAGTGAAGGGGCCAGTGCTGTGAAGTAGTGGGCTAAGCCTCTGCCTGTGGTGCTGGCATCCCATGGAGTTCGAGTCTTGGGTGTTCCACTTCTGATTCAGCTCTTTGCTCTGGCCTAGGAAAGCAGTATAAAATAGGCCAAATGCTTGGGCCCCTGCACCCTTGTGGGAGACATGGAAGAAGCTCCTGGCTCCTGTCTTCAGATAGGCCCAGCTCTGGCCATTGCAGCCTGTGGGGAGTGAACCAGCAGATGGAAGACTTCTCTCTCTCTGCCTCTGCCTCTGCCTCTATGTAACTCTACCTTTCAAATTAATTAATTAATAAATAAGTAAAGAAAAGCACAGTGATAGAAGGTGAGTGAGAGAGAGAGAGATCGATCTGCAATTTGCTGGTTTACTCCCTTGTTGTCCATGATAGCCGAGGCAGGGACAGGTGGATGCCAGAATCTAGGAACTCTGTGTCCTGGTCTCCCAAACAGGTAGCAGAGGCCCAAGTCCCTGGGCCATCATGCACTGCATTCTCAGAGACATTAGCAGGAAACTGTTTCAGAGGTGGAGCACCCAGGACACACATTGGTACTCCAATGTGGGATGTGGACTACGCAAGCGGTGGCTTCTTTGTGCCACAGTGCCAGCCCCTTAGCCGTTTTCAAATAAAAAGTCTTGAGCTTTGAGTAAACTCAGAAGCCAAGATCTTCTTACTCTGAATGCAGCCATGCACCAGTTAATTTTAAAGTCAAATAATATTTTCCTCTAGAGTCCTCTGACAGTTCTAAAGCAATTTTTTTCACATTAACATTTTTTCTTCTTATAACCTTTGCTTTCCTTAGTCATTTGAATTATGATGTGAATTTCTTCATATAGCTCTCCCTTTTAGTATTAATGGCAGCTTTACAATGAAATGTCCTTATTCCTCATTATAATTCATTAACTTAGCATTTTATAAACTTAATATTGTAAATCTTATTAATTTGGAATTCAAGGAAGAATAGTACATTCAATAAAAAAGCACTCATTGTATCTGATAATTCATTTTAACCAGCCAACAAACTGACACTGAGCCAGCCTCCTTCTCCAAAAAAGAACTTATAAAAGAATCAAATAACTTGTCAACAGAATTATATAGGGTGGAAGCTATTAGATATTGTTTTAAATTGCACTCCGACTTTGGCACAGTTACATGGTGAATACTTGAACACTCACTGTCACTGAATAAGCTTATTTGCAATTTATAATGATAAAATGATGGTACCATGCCAGAATCATAATACATCCGTGCTTGAACCTCAAAACAACTGGTAGGGTGACCACTGTGATGCAGCAGATTCAGCTACTAACTTGGGATGCCCCCATGCCATGCTGAATGCCAATTCAAGTCCTGGCACCTCTGCTTCCGATCCAGGTCCCTGCTAATGCATCCGGGGAGGCAACAGATGATGACTCAAGTGCTTGCGCTCCTGCCACACACATAAGAGAGCCATATGGAGTTTCTGGCTCCTGGCTTTGGCCTGGCCTTGACCTGGCTGTTGCATCTGGGAAGTGAACTGTACATGTAATCTTTCTTCTCTCTCTCTCTCTCTGTATGTGTGTGTGTGTGTGTGTGTGTCTTTTACACAGATAGATTTCTTTTAAAAAGTCAACTCTGGACATTCGCAGCTGAATGTACTTTGAACACACTGAAGATCTAGAAATAGATACAAATAACCTATAACACTAAAGTCTTGCTACTACACCTTTTATAAAAAGATTTGTATTGTTTATCTGAAAAGTAGAGTTGGGGGGAGAGATAGGGAGATAGAGAGATCTTTCATCTTTGGTTTAATTCCCAAAAGGATGCAATGGCCAGAACTGGGCCAGACTGAAGCCAGGAGCCAGGAGCTTCTTCTGGGTCTCCCACATAGGAGCAGGGGCCAAGCACTTGGGCCATCTTCCTATGCTTTCCCAGACGCATTAACAGGGAGGTATATTGGAAGTGGAGCAGCTGGGACTCGAACCAGTGCCCATATGGGATGCCAGCACTGCAGGCAGTGACTTAACCCGTTACCCTACAATGCCAGTTCCGTACACCTTTTTTACCTTATTCTGGGAGAATATTGCTGAGTAAAGGAGAGTGGTAGAAACTCCCAGCTAGTGTCCAAAATCATGTTTTTTTTTCTTCCTTTTCCTGGGAGCAAAGAAAACCATATATGCCAGGGGTTTTCCTTGAACTTAAGTATGGTAATGTGATACTGTTTTAGCCAAATGCCCACAGAAGGAATGGGTGCTATTTGGAGGGCTGGGTCACTGAAACCTCTGATACTTGCTTTTCCATATGTTTCTATATTTGTTTTAACTTGGAATCAATCTGACCCTAAAGCAACCTCTGAACAGATGCTAAAGGTATGAGGACAGTTTATAAGAATACCACCTTGTGAAACTCTTTACCTGTCTATTGTTCTCTTAACACAAAGAAGATAAAAAGATCTTCATCAATATATAGCAATAGGTTCTTTCCTACAATATACTGCAATTAATATAGTGAACACAATAGTTTTAACAATAGCTTTTTACGCCACTAAAACTTGTTTTGTGTTTGTTTTAAATTTATCATGACATAAGCTAGTCAGTCCACTTAAACTATCTAACTACAGAAAATGTATTTTTATAGATTCATTTTATCATTTTGTGACTACATAGATATTCAGCAAAAGATAAAAATCACTAATATTATACTCAAATATATCCAACTGGGAAAAGGCTAACAGCAGTTTGAGAGAAAAAAAGTCTGTATGAGGGGAAAGGACTTTATACATTTGTGAATTTTTGCATGAAGATTTCTATAATCGGGGCAGTATTTGGACTAGCACTGGTTAAGGTGCCCATGTTCTGTATTGGCGTGGCTGGGTCTGATACATGACTCCACTCTCGACTCCAACTTGCAGACAGTGCAGACCCCAGGAGGCAGTGGTATTGGCTCCAATGATTTGGTTCCTGTTATTATGTGGAAAACCTGGTTTGAGTTCCTGGTTCTCAGCATCAGTTATAGCACACAGCTATCACATGTATTTGGGAACTGAAATAGCAGATGGGGCACACCTCATTCTCAAATTAAAAACACTTTCATAAAAGGCAATTATAAGGGGCTACTGATCATATTCTTTAATTTGAGGCTTAAACCAATCTTACAAAAAAAGAAACACTGTTACACTATGGGGGTGGGTTGATGAAGGATATTTTCTATTGAAAAAATATTCTCTAGACACACACATCACCAAAACAAGCTATTACTGGAAGTTCTGGGTTGTAAATATAGCTCTAACTACTAAATGAAATTAAGTTTCAAAGAGGAACTAAAATGATCAAAAATAAAACCTGAATTCTTCATTTTGAAGAAGAAAAACAGATAAAAAGTACAGAATAACCAAAAGGGAAACAACGATGAAGGCAATTTTTACAAGAGAATAGATTTGTTTGGGGAATTTGAAATTTACAGAACTATACAAGTAGACAAGAAGTTAATATTAAACAAAATAAACATTAATTTTCAATAAAATATACATAAGTCTTATAAAACATTACTGGAATGTAGTATAGGCTGTCCAACACTTAAAAGGGACTTATTTAAATTTTAAAGTGATACATTGATTGAGAAAAGCAATAAAGGGGCCGGCGTTGTAGTGCAGTGGTTTAAAGCCCTGACCTAAAGTGCCGGCATCCCACATGGGCGCAGGTTCTAGTCTCAGCTGCTCCTCTTCTGATCCAGCTCTCTTCTATGGCCTGGGATAACAGTGGAAGATGGCCCAAGTTCTCAGGCCCTGCATCCACGTGGGAGACCTGGAAGAGGCTCCTGGCTCCTGGCTTTGGATTGGCGCAGCTCTGGCAGTTGTGGTCATCTGGGGAGTGAACCAGTGGATGGAAGACCTCTCTCTCTGTCTCAACCTCTCTCTGTAACTCTGACTTTCAAATAAATAAAATAAATCTTTGAAAAAAATACTCAGTTTCAAATATTAAAAAAAAGAAAAGCAATAAATGTACATTCCTGAATTTTTGAGCTCATCATGTATTATATTCACAAAATATTTTTGGTACCAGTGTTACATACATACAGGGTATGAGACCGAAAAAACTAATGCTATATTCAGTGTAACATTTCTTATGTTCTAAAATTTTTATGACCATTGTAGTTTGTACCTATTACAACCATATGTACATTTTTGTGAACACACACACCTCCATGCACACATATACTCACATACCTATAAACATATAAGTGTACATACATACATACATATATATATCCTTGTACATTATACAGGGGTGCTTCAAAGTTCATGGATGAACAGAATCAAAAGAGGGGTTTATTTTAGTGAAAAATTTTTTGAAATCCATGCAGAGCTTTTTCATAATATGCATTTTTCATGAACTGTTTCAAAACCCCTCTATGCACTGATTTCATATTTCTGATCCAAAATAAACTTATTTTTAATTCCATTTTATATGCACTTTTGATGTATCCTTAGATATATTCATAAGGGTATGTAGGAAAGAGATAAAAAGTTAATATTTAATTTTGGTTCCTGTGATTTTCCACTTTCCTTTGTGAAGACTAAGTCAAAGTTATGTCTTGGCACATTTCTTTGTATTTCATTTCAATTACACAGGTAATCCTCCGTACAGGGAACATTTTTCTGTTTTAGTTTCTGCTTATTGCCACAAAATAACTTGTTATGACTTTCTCAAATTCAACACTTGGCATATTTTCTTTTTCTCCTCATTGTTCCCATGGTATATTTTCTTGGATTTTATGGACCTTTTATTCTCAGGCAGGCTTTCGATAATGATTTGTCAAAAAACAAAAGTTGCTGAATTTCCCATGTGGGAGTTGAAATTGGTTCTCTGGTGTCCTTAAGCAAAAAAGACTGAGAATTCTTGGTAATTAATATATGTTCACTTGCCAGATTTTTTTTTAACTGAGACAAGAATTTTTAAAATAAAGACACAAAAATGTGTAACTGCCATGTTGTCTACATTTATAAAATTTATATGTAGAAATTAATATATACCTCTTTCCCTTGTCTAATATAGCAGTACATGAATTCAGTTGAATTAAGAGAACTTTTTTTCTAAAAAAGATTAGTACCTTTTTCTTGTCATTAAATTAGCTTGCATAGTACATTTCTATGGACCCTTTTGAAATCAGTGTCACCAGGTGAAAATATGAAAATGCTTTACTGAAATAGACTTTATATAATACATTAAAATCAATAGGAAATAAAATGCAATTGTGATTTCTGCTGAATAGCATTTGTATCTGTAAGTCTATTTCTGGAAGAAAATGGGAGATAAAAAATCTACAATGGACAAAAAAGGTCATTATTTAGTATAATCAGATCTGTTACTTATTTGGAATTTTAAAAGCTTCGTTTTATTACTTTAACATCTACAAAGACAGGTGGTCCTTCATGTCTCTACAGAATATGTCAAGGCCTGTGTGAAATGAAATGCTCAATGCATTGAAATTTATACCAGAGAATATTATAAAAAGTATTTTTCTTTCCAGAAACCAAAAATAGCAGTATAAGCAAGGATTGTTTATATGCCCAGGATGACATATAAACTTAGAAAAAAAATTACATCCAAAACTATATATATATATATATATATATATATATAGTTAACCTTTTTGACTTACTGCATTTTGTAGATGTTACTCTTCAAATGTTCTTGAAATATAGTAATTTAGGGGCCGGTGCTGTGGCTCAGCGGGTTAATGCCCTGGCCTGAAGTGCCAGCATCCCATATGGGTGCTGGTTTGAGACCCAGTTGCTCCACTTCCTATCCAGCTCTCTGCTATGGCCTGGGAAAGCAGCAGAAGACGGCCCAAGTCCTTGGGCCCCTGCACCCATGTGGGGGACCTGGAATAGCTCCTGGCTTCATATCAGTGCAGCTCCAGCTGTTGGGGCCAATTGGGGAGTGAACCATTGGATGGAAGACCTCTCTCTCTCTCTCTCTCTCTCTCTACCTCTCCTCTCTCTGTGTAACTCTGATTTTCAAATGAATAAATAAATCTCCTAAAAAAAGAAATATATTAATTTACTTTGCATTTCCTATTGTTCTCATGCTTGAGTATGTACTTAAGAGTATTATTCAATTATTTTTAGGCGGGTATGTGTGTATGCCCTTCAATTAGATCTTACTAAATTTAGGAGCGCAGAAAATGTCCTTTTGATTTCCTTGCATCCTCTTGCCCAGTTTTTACTATAGGGCTAAGAAATGCAGTAAGAATCCTTTGTGCAACATGACACACAGTGTGGTACACAGATGATATAGAGGTAAAAGGTCTAATCCTCAATATCAAGTGTATTCTTAGAGTTCGATTAGCAAAACAATACATGCAACAATAGCTGATCAATCAATGGATTGTGGGGTGGTATCTATAAAATGTCATTGTTCTAAAAGAAATAGCAAATTCTAAGGGCCGGTGCTGTAGTGTGGTGGGTGAAGCTGCTGCCTGCAGTGCTGGCATCCCATATGGGTGCTGGTTTGAGTCCTGGCTGCTCCACTTCCGACCCAGCTCTCTGCTGTGGCCTGGGAAAACAGTAGAAGCACCCATGTGGGAGATCTGGATGAAGCTCCTGGATCCAGGTTTCAGATCAGCACAGCTCCAGCCATTGTGGCCAACTGGAGAGTGAACCAGCGGAGAGAGGATCTCTCTCTCTCTCTCTCTCTCTCTCTCTCTCTCTGCTTCCCCTTCTCTCTGTGTGTAACTCTGACTTTCAAGTAAAAAAATAAATCTTTAAACAACAAGAAAAAGAAATAGGGAATTGAGAGATGAAGAAAACCCTCAGGGGAAAATGGGACTTCACTTTTGCCTTCAGCTGGAGAGGGTAAGAACTGAGGTGCAGAGGAAGAGTAGAGAGAATAAATGGGGACAGAAAAGGGAGGAAGAATGGAGTGGATGATATGTAGGGAGAATATTCCTTAAAAACATATTTGCAAGTGGTAATTTTCCAACAGTCCCATTTAAATCCTGTGCTTCTGTTGAGAAGCCATACATAGAAATTGTGCTCACTGACATTTCATAGGAGGGACTTGTGTTTAGACTGAAAATTACTTTTTTCAGTTTGGTGCTAGACATAGTGAGAGTTTTCAGTGTCATTTCTTGATCCTATTTTGGTTAATTTCCAACATTAGCCTTCAATGCTCTATTTGACCTCCTTGATAATTCCATAATTTATAATTGTCTTATACTTTCAGGGTATTGAGTTAAATATTTTCAAGCTAATTCATACTAATTTTTTTAAAGATTTTTTTATTTGAAAGTCAGAGTTAAACAGAGGGTGGAAGAGACAGAGAGAGAGAACTGCCTGTTCCCTAACCAAATGGCCACAATGGCCAGGGCTCGGCCAGTCCGAACCCAGGAGCTCCTTCCGGGTCTCCCACGTGGGTGAAGGGGTCCAAGCACTTGGGCCATCTTCCACTGCTTTCCAAGGCACATTAGCTGGCAGTTGGATTGGAAGCAGAGCAGCCAAGACTTGAACTGGTGCCCACATGGGATGCTGGCCAGTACGGGTGGCAGCTTTACCCACTACACAAGAATGCTGGTTCCTATAGATAGAGCCATCTGAGGGCATAAGTATGATTACGGTGAAAATGAGTTCTAAATTGGATACCTTAAGGTAGCTAAGATAATGCATTATAAGAATAAAATAGTGATGCTATGGTCTGAATATTTATGTCACCCTAAAATTTACCTGTTTTGAATCATAACTTTAATGTGTTGGGCCTTTGGGATAAAATTACTTCATGATGGTGGGAGCCTTGTCATTGGGTGCCCATTTAAAAGAGGCCCAAGACACCCAATTCTCCTCTTTTAACTTGTGGGAACAGAATGAGAAAGTACTATCTATGAACCAGGCAATGAACTCTTATTAAATACCAAGTCCGTCAGTGCCTTTGTTTAGATTTCAAAGTTTCCAGAACAATCAGATAAACATTTATGTTGTCATCAACTAACCACTCCAAAAGGCTAAAAAAAAAGAGACTTCTTGCCATCTTTATAACTAACCAGACTCTACAAACATTGGTTATTAATAGACTGTTTAGTAGAAAGGGAAAACTGACAAGGTGACAAAAGGGTATAAAAGATTCAGTGAACCATAAAACTCCACCAATATGAAGAGTCCAGTGAAATGACTTCCCTAACCATATCACCTGAACTGGTGTCAAATATGGGAATAAGGGATTGACAGGCTGGGTGATTACAAAGGATGTAAAATGAGAAGCAAAAATCTAAATACAAATATATAACTATTTTAAAAATAAAATATTTGAGCCTTTATTTTCAATTTGTGATAGCATTCCCAGCTTGCCACTAATGTTTTCTGAAGATTTTCTATTTAATACCCTTTCCTTTCAATATTTCTATGTATTTATTTTGAGCTTTTCATTTATATTGCTTGAAAGACAAGAGGTTTAATATTATTAAACTCTATTGAAAGGGAGGAAATCCTCCCAAATTTTTTCCATGAAGCCAGAATCACCTTAGTTCCTAAACTCGGAAAACACATACCAGAGAAAGAGAACTACAGACCAATTTCTCTGATGAACATAAATGCAAAAATTCTCAACAAAATTCTAGCCAATTGAATCCAACAACACATGAGAAAGATCATGCACCAAGACCAAGTGGGATTTATCCCTGGTATGCAGGGATGGTTCAACATTCACAAATCAATCAAGGTAATACATAACATTAACAAACTGAAGAGCAAAAACCATATGATTATCTCAATAGGTGCAGAGAAAGCATTTGATAAAATACAACACCTTTCATGATGAAAACTCTAACCAAAGTGGGTTTAGAAAGAACATTCCTCAACATGATCAAGGCAATTTATTACAAACCCACAGCCAGCACCCAATTCAATGGGGAAAATTTGGAAGCATTACCACTGAGAACTGGAACCAGACAAGGGTCCCCACTCTCAACATTGCTATACATATAGTCCTGGAAGTTTTAGGCAGAGTCTTTAGGCAAGAAAAAGAAATCAAAGGGATACAAATTGGGAAGGAGGAAATCAAACTATTCCTATTTGCAGATGACATGATTCTGTATAGAGGAGATCCAAGTGACTCCAAGAGACTATTGGAACTCATAGAAGAGTTTGGTAATACACAAAAATCAATAGCCTTTTTATATACAGACAATGCTGAGAAAGAACTTCTAAGATCAAACTCATTCACAATAACTACAAAAAATCAAATACCTTGGAAAAAATTTAACCAAGAATGCCAAAGATCTCTATAATGAGGATTACAAAACATTAAAGAAATAGAAGAAGATACAAAAAATGGAAAAATATTTCATGTTTATGGACTGGAAGAATCAATATCATCAAACTGTCCATTCTTCCAAAAGCAGTTTACAGATTCAATGTGACACCAATCAAAATACCAAAGACATTTTTCCAAGATTTAGAAAAAAAAATGATGCTGAAATTCAATGGAAACACAGGAGACCCTCAATAGCTAAAGCAATCTTATACATCAAAAACAAAGCAGGAGGTATCATAATACCAGATTTCAAGACATACTACAAGGCAGTTATAATCAAAACAGCCAGATAAGAAATCAATCCAAGCATCTACAACCAAGGGGCTAAAACCAATCCCTGGAGCATGTACAGTCTCTTCAACAAACAATGCTGGGAAAACTGGATTTCCACATGCAGAAGTATGGAGCAAGACTCCTACCTTACACCTTACACAAAAATCCATTCAAAATGGATTAAAGACCTAAATTTATGATGTGATATCAACTAATTATTAGAGAACATTGGGGGAAACCCTGCAAGATGTTGGCACGGGCAAAGAGCAAAGACTCCAGACAGAGGCAATCAAAGCCAAAATTAACAAATGGCATTTCATCAACTTGAGAAGCTTCTGTACTGCAAAAGAAGCACTCAAGAAAGTGAAGAGGCAACTGACATTTTGGAAGAAATTATTTGCAAACTATGCAACTGATAAAAGATTAATAAACAGAATATATAAAGAGATCAAGAAACTCCACAAAAATAAAACAACCCAGTTAGGAAATGGGCAAAGGGCCAGCTAGATAATGGGAGTCAATAGGGTGCCTTCCCCAAGAGGTTCACACCTCCCTTAGGATGTACCCCATGTGAAGAGATAGATAGGTCTGGGCCTCCTGACAAGGCCTCAAAGCCCACCAGATTATTATCAAGCCATTCTGTCAGTTTCTATTTGCCTCTTAATCAGAAAACAGTTCTGGCTTAGATAGCACCTTTCTTAGGTCCTCTAATAATGACCCTGTCCTTTGTTCTAGAGCCTGTCTAGCCAACTTGGGGCCTCATTCCTTTTTAATCATAGCCTCTACTCTAACATCAATGGCTCTACTCCCAACCTGTGGGTAGATGGTCCTCTCCCCCACTTAATGCTGTGATTGTTTAGGATTTCCTCTATAGACAAACCCCTCTACCTGCAAAAGTTGAGTGGCATTTCTCCTGGTCTTGTTTGGGATCAGCTTTAAACCATGTCCATTAAACAGTCTTCCCAAGGGTTCAGAGACACGCTCCTCCCCTCCCCATTTCCTCTCCTCTGTGAAATCCTCTCATTACCTGGTTAATGCCGCTCTTAGGATCAATGGTTGCTATTCTCACCCTGTCTTTTATACTACTGTCTCTGCATAAGTGTTTACAGGAGGTGATAATGGAACGAACCAAGGCCTTCAGCAGCCAGGCGGTCAACCAAATGCCGCTACAGGGATATACTCGGCTTTCCACCCAGGAGACAGCATCTTGAGACATGTCAGCGAAAAGTACCTTGTTGCCCCATGTCAGCAGGAAGTAGCTCTAAAGGCAGATCATAGTCCCTCTACCTCTCCTGGACTTTCGGGACTAATGTAATCCCATACAGCTCTTGCTTTATAAAAAACAAAAGGGGGGAATATGAGTAAAATGGTGCAGTCTTATCAATGGTGTGATCTACACCCTGACACCATCCTAGGCTCTAGCCCCTGCCACCACTGCTGGAAGCCAGGTGGCCACATGGCCCAACCACTGGTGTCAAGTTCCACCCCCATCCTAATGGGATTCGCTGCTCCTACTTCCCTGCCCACCCCCTGGCAAAGTTTTAAATGGACCTGTTCCTGAACATGTGGCTCCCTCTTCTCTGTCTCTTTCTCTCCTTTTTTCTCATCTCTCTCTCTCTCTCTCTCTCTCTCTTCCTCTGTCTCCTGAACTCTGTCTCTGTTCTCTTATGCTCTCTTTCTGTCTCTTTTCCTTCTTTGCCCCTTTCCTCCAGTCTGCGTGTTTCCCCCAATAAACTCTTTCCCTTAAAAAAAAGAAATTGGCAAAGGACTTAAACAGATATTTTTCAACAGAGGAAATGCAGGGGCTGACACTGTGGCATAATGGGTAAAGCCACCGCTTGCAGTGCTGGCATCCTTTTTGGACGCCTGTATGAGTTCCAGCCCCTCCACCTCCAATTCAGCTCTCTGCTACATCCTGGGAAAGCATTGGAGGATGGTCAAAGTCCTTGGAGCCCTGCAACCACATGGAAGACCTGGAAGAAGCTCCAGGCTACTGGCTTCTGATCAGTGCAGCTCCAGCCATTGCAACGATTTGGGGAGTGAACAGCGGGTGGAAGTCTCTCTCTTTCTCTCTGCCTGTGCATCTCTGTAACTTTCTGTCTTTCAAATAAATAAATAAATAAATATTTTTAATTTTTTTTTTAAAAAAGGAAATCCAAATGGCTAACAGACAGATGAAAAAAATGTTCATGATCACTAGCTTCAGGAAAATGCAAATCAAAACCACAATGAGGTTTCACCTTACCTCAGTTAGAATGGCTTTCATACAGAAATCAGTTGCATAGTTTGCAAACTATGCAACAGATAAAGGGTTAATAACCAGAATCTACAAAGAGATCAAGAAACTCCACAAAAACAAAACCAACAACCCACTTAAGAGATGGGCCAAGGACCTCAATAGACATTTTTCAAAAGAGGAAATCCAAATGGCCAACAGGCACATGAAAAAATGTTCAAGGTCATTAGCAATCAGGGAAATGCAAATCAAAACCACAATGAGGTTTCACCTCACCCCGGTTAGAATGGCTCACATGCAGAAATCTACCAACAACAGATGCTGGCGAGGATGTGGGGAAAAAGGGACACTAACCCACTGTTGGTGGGAATGCAAGCTGGTCAAGCCACTATGGAAGTCAGTCTGGAGATTCCTCAGAAACCTGAAGATAACCCTACCGTTCGACCCAGCCATCCCACTCCTTGGAATTTACCCAAAGGAATTTAAATTGGCAAACAAAAAAGCGGTCTGCACCCTAATGTTTATTGCAGCTCAATTCACAATAGCTAAGACCTGGAACCAACCTAAATGCCCATCAACGATAGACTGGATAAAGAAATTATGGGATATGTACTCTTTAGAATACTATACCGCAGTAAGAAACAACGAAATCCAGTCATTTGCAACAAAATGGAGGAATCTGGAACACATCATGCTGAGTGAAATAAGCCAGTCCCAAAGGGACAAATACCATATGTTCTCCCTGATCGGTGACGACTGACTGAACACCAAGAGGGAAACCTGTTGGAGTGAGGTGGACACTATGGGAAATGGTGGCTTGATCAGCATAGCCCTGACTGTTAATGAACAACTTAATACATTATCCCTCTTAGTAGTTTTTTTTATCTGTTCTACTTAATATGACTGGTTTAGATCTGTAATTGATGCACAGTTATTCTTAAGTGTTGAAAATTAACTGAAATGTGATCCCTGTTGAACATGGTGGTGGGAATGGGAGAGGGAAGAGATGTATAATTTGGGACATGCTCAGGCTGACTTGCCCCAAGTGGTGGAGTTGGAAGCATACCAGGGGATTCCAATTCAATCCCATCGAGGTGGCATGTACCAATGCCATCTCACTGTTCCAGGTGATCAGTTTCAGTTCACAGTTGGTCATGGTGAAGGGACTGGGAGTCAAAGGGAACACATAGACAAGTCTAGTACCTGCTAACGCTAACCGATGGAGTAAATAAAGGGGAGAGTGATCCAACATGGGAAGTGAGATACTCAGCAGACTCATAGAATGGCAGATGTCCTAAATAGCACTCTGGCCTCAGAATCAGCCCTAAAGGCATTCGGAGCTGGCTGAAAAGCTCATGAGAGTATTTCAGGCATGGAAAGCCAAGACACTCTGGCAAAAGATCTCTGCGAGTGAGATCCCAGTGGAAAGAACAGGTCATCAAAGAAGGAGGTACCTTTCTCTGAAGGGAGGAGAGAACCTCCACATTGACTATGACCTTGTCTAAACAAGATAAGAGTCGGAGAACTCAGAGGGCTTCCATAGCCTTGGAAACTCATGACTGGAGCATAGGGAGATTACTGATGCCATAGACAGGAGTGTCAATTGGTAAAGTCAACAACAGGAGTCACTGTGCACTTACTCCTCATGTAGGATCTCTATCCTTAATGTGCTGTACATTGAGATTTAATGCTATAACGAGTACTCAAACAGTATATTTCACTTTGTGTTTCTATGGGGGTGCAAACTGTTGAAATCCTTACTTAATGCATACTAAACTGATCCTCTGTAAAAAAAAAAAAAAAAAGAAAAAAAAAAAAAGAAATTATCAATTCCCAACTTGACTCTCACTGGGATTAAACATGACAATAGGTCTGATCTGATTTCATCATCATTTAAAAAAATCATCTATTATTTTTCACTTTATGTTTCTGTGTGGGAGCAAACTGTTGAAATCCATACTTAATGTATACTAAGCTGATCTTCTGTATATCGAGATAATTGAAAATGAATCATGATGTGAATGGAAGGGGAGAGGGAGTGGGAAAGGGGAGGGTTGTGGGTGGGAGGGACGGTATGGGGGGGAAGCCATTGTAATCCATAAGTCGTACTTTGGAAAATTATATGCATTAAATAAAAGTTTAAAAAAAAAAAAAAGAAAAAAAAAAAAAAAGAATGGCTTTCATACAGAAATCAACAAAGAACAGATTCTAGCGAGGATGTGGGACTAATGGTGTGGGGAGCAATCCGGACTAGACTAAGTTACTCGAATTAGGACTTATTCTATGCATCTGCTCTCCCACAATATGGCGCTGGGAGAGAAGTAAACAGCTTCCGCACAGCTGCCTCCAGTTCAACCAATTAACTGTAGGACTTGCTCCTGATTGGAGAGCAGCGTACTCAGCCGAGTTGGGATTGGCGGAGGAGGACTATAAAGGAGGAGAGAGACGGCATGCACCAGGAACATCTATGGGGAACATCTAAGGGAACCCGTGCAGCCCCCGAGAGAACCGGCCGGCGGTGTGCCGCTCCCCTGCGGAAGTGGGGAATGCGGCCAGGGGGAACTGCCCTTCCACGGAGGTGGAAGGGATAGTAGCCAACCCGGGAAGAACCAGCAGCAAACCCGGGGAGGGCCGAGCAGACTGAAAGAACAGCGCAGGGTCCTGTGTCGTTCCTCCACGAAGAGGGGGAGCGACAAATGGTACCCTAATCCACTGTTGGTGGAAATGTAAACTTGTAAAATCACTATAGCAGACAGTTTAGAGATACCTGAATATGGACCTATCATATGACCCAGACATCCCTCTCCTTGGAATTTAACCAAGGGAAATGAAATCAGCAAATGAGAATTATCTGCACCCTCATGTTTATTGCAGCTCAACTGACAAATGTTAAGGCATGGAATCAACCTAAATGCCCACCAACAGAAGACTGGATAAAGAAATCATGGGATATGTACTCTATGGAATGCCACACAGTGGTAGCAAAAAATGAAATCCAGTCATTTGCAACAACATGGATGAATCTGGAAAACATCATACTTAGTGATATAATCCAGTCTGAAAGGGACAAATACCATATGTTCTCCCTGATCTATGATAACTAATAGAGCACCTAAAAGAAAATCTGTAGAAGTGAAATTGACACTCTGAGAAGCAATGACTTCAACAGCCCTTGTCTTGACTATTGAGGAACAGTTTTTTTTTTCTCTTTGTCATACTATTTTTTGAACTATTTGCTTAACATGGAGTTAATAATATGTGTATAAAGTCAATTGAAAATAGACCTCAGTAAAAAAAAAAAATGAGTGGGAGTAAGAGAGGGAGGAGAAAGTTTGTATAGTTTGAAGTTAGGAGAAAGTTTGAAGGCTACATAGTTCTGCACACATTTCTATGAACATACTTCTAAGGGTATAGTTTAAAAACTTGCCATGAGACCCCAAATCCCATTAAACTGGGTGGTATAAATGCAATCTTAAGTATCAAAGTGATGTTAAATATTAAAGTGATCATATAGATAGGATTAAGTGTTAAAGGGCTCATATAAATAAAATCAAGTGTCTAGTAATAATAATAGGTAGAATTAAAAAGGAGAGAATGTTCCAACATGGGAAGAAGTCCACACAGCAGACTCATAGAATGACAATTGCTCTAAATTGTGTTCTGACCTCACAATCAGCCCTTAAGGCATTCTGGTTGAGGTGAAAAGCCCAGGAGAGCATTTCAGGCATGGAAAGCCGAGACACTATGTCAAAAAGTGTCCTACATAAAGGACCTCTGTGAGAGAGAACCCAGTAGAAAGAAGTGGCCACCAAAGAAGGATATATGTACTTTTCTCTGAAGAGAGGCGAGAACTTCCACTTTGCTTATGACCTTGACTAAATACTGATGGAGACTGTGGATCAAAAGGCTTCCATAGCCTTGGCAACTCATGTCAAGAGCCTTGGGTGATCACTAACGTCATATATAAGAGTGTTAATTGTTCAATTAACAACAGGAGTCACTGTACACTTACTTTCCATGCATGTCTTCTATTCTTAATGATTTGATTATGAGAATTAACTGTAAAACTTATTTTCAAACAATTTGTGTGTGTGTGTGTGTGTGTGTAAACTGTCGAAATCTTTACTTAGTATAGAGTTAGTCTTCTGTGTACAAAGTTAATAACTGGAAATGAATTTTAGTAGAGAATGGGACTGGGAATGTGAGAGGGATGAAGAGGTGAGGTGGGAGGGCAGGCCCGGTGGGAAGAATAACTATATTCCTAAAGTTGTACTTATGTAATTTGTACTCATTAAATAAATGGTTTCTTTGGGAAAAAATATTAAACTCTTAGAAGTAGTAGCTGATAAATGTATCATGTATTTATATATAATAAATTGCTGAAATACAAAGATGCCTCAATTAGTATAATACATTTTGTGAAGAGAATTTATAACTGAATTTTCAGTATCCTTGAGAAATAAGGTGACTATTATAGCTGCTCCATCCATTGGAAAATTGACACACTAAGAGAATAATCAAGCAACGATGGCAGCTCAGAATGTCAACATGGAATAGAACTGCCATTTCTGTGAGCTGACTTCAATATGTGGCCACTCAGGGCAATGAGTCTTTATTTATTTATTTATTTATTTATTTATTTTTATTTATTTTGACAGGCAGAGTGGACAGTGAGAGAGAGAGAGAGAAAGGTCTTCCTTTACTGTTGGTTCACCCTCCAATGGCCTCCGCGGCCGGCATGCTGCGGCCGATGCACTGCGCTGATCCGAAGCCAGGAGCCAGGTGCTTCTCTTGGTCTCCCATGCGGGTGCAGGACCCAAGGACTTGGGCCATCCTCCACTGCCTTCCCAGGCCACAGCAGAGTGCTGGCCTGGAAGAGGGGCAACCAGGACAGATTCTGGCGCCCCGACCAGGACTAGAACCTGCTGTGCCAGCACCACAGGCAGAGGATTAGCCTATTGAGCCATGGTACCGGGCCAGCAACGAGTCTTTAAAGATCTTTAAATACTGGTATTGGGAGACAAGACTAACTGCCCTATCTAGGCTGGCGGCAATCCTATATGGAATAGTATTCTCAGGTTGACCTGACCATACTAATGGTGCATGTGCATATTTGAAATTCCTGGACATGTTTTAATTAAGTGGCTACTGAATTTCAGAAATAATTTAGGAGGCATACAATTTTTTATTTTTCATGTGTCATCTTTGTGATTCATGTTTTTGCTATTTCACCCTGAATCTTGCTCTAGCTCTTTTAACTGTTTCCTACTAAGTTACCACTAAATATTTCACACTTAGGCTAATTTTCTTCTTCATCATTTCTTAATTTCTATTTCTTTGGAGCTATTCTACAATTTCCTTATTCTGTAAATTTCTTCTTTTTTCAAAGAAAGATTTATTTATTTATTTGAAAGGCAGTGTTACAGAGAGAGGGAGAGAAACCGAGAGAGATCTTCCATCTGCTGGCTCACTCCCAAAATGGTTTCAATGGCTGGGGCTGGGTTAAGACAAAGCTCAGGAGCCTGGAACTCCATTCGAGTCTCCCACATGGGCTCTAGGACTTGGGTTATCTTCCACTGCTTTCCCAGGCACATTAGCATGGAACTGTATCAGAAGCAGAGCAGCTGGGAATCGAACTACCACTCATATAGGATGTCAGAATTGCATGTGGTGGCTTAACCCACTGCGCCACAATGCCAGCTCCCATTTCCTTCATTTTTATGTTTTCATATCATGTACATCATTTCCAACTTTAAACAGCTCTACTTGGTTCCACAGGAGCTTATCTGAATTCCTACTCTCCAATAGTTAGCGGACAATGTAAGATATGGTTAAAGAGTTGCCTGGGATGAAAATATTTGCTATATTCATCAGTAAAATGAAGATAATAGTGATGTCTACCTCATAAAGCTGCAAAGGTTAACAAAGGTTTAAAATACCATTCTCTGTCCCTAATGAATTCATAACTTAGCGGTGTTCTAGAAAGGTAATCAAATGCCCCCAGAAAAGCCTGACTGAATGAACATCACATGGAAAACAGATTCACAAGTTGAAATTCACTGATCTATGATTCACATGAAGACTTTGCTGAGAAACAATTGCTGCATGACAATAGAGCAACCAACCAACGGTAGGAAGATATGTCAAGTTGATCCGCGGATTTTTAATCAAGGCCAGATATTATAAGCCCATGAGAAACATGCCAATTTCAATTATTTTGAAATTGGAATAAGAAGTCCCCTAAATTAGAGTAACTAACTTCTTTAAAGACTGACAATAAACAATATAAGCAGCATCAACTTAGACACTTTATAAAGTAGTCTCGGGAGCAAGCAGCACCATTCCATTTATATTTTTATTGTGTGGTTTGTTGAGAAAGTACTAAAAATAGATTGCTTTGCAACAAGCTCTGATCAATGATTCCTGGAGGACTTTTTTTCTTTTTTCTTTGGAGGTGGGAATGGGTTTACATCTCCTCCACGATTCGCGAAATGGCAGAGAATGACCTTAGGAAAAAAAAATCTATGATTACAGTTACTGTATGTTAAAGGCAGAGAAGCGACATTTTAAATTATCAATATTTTTCCTGCAGACTAAACAACTGTCTTCAAAGCACAGACCACATGGTCTCCTAACAGCTCTCTTTACTTAAACTGAGGCTTTAAATTTTTAATAAATTTATTAAAATACTCTAAATTAAATTTATTAAAATACTCTAAGCTGTGTATTTTGTCATTTTGTCTTTGAGGAATTAAGTATTTAAATGAAATTGATGTGGCAAAGATACAGAAATGCATTTGACTTTCAAATAAAGAAACAGCTGAGACAGTCTTATGAATAGAGAGGTGACAGAGAGTATAAGAGAATGTGCCCTAAATACTAATAAGCACAGATAGTTCATGGTCAGCTTGTACATTTCACAGCTTGTACAACCTACCTATATTTTTTCATTAGAAAGAGACTAACTGGTTTATTTTTTTTAAATAGTGGATCTGTGTATGTTGATATGTTATGCTGACTCTTGGCATTTTTTTTTTCTTTTCTAAGGAGACAGCTCCAGGACTTCTTTGAGGGTAGGATAAGAAGGAGATCTTTAAAGGCATTTGCATCCAAACACCATGACAGAAAGAATACCTATTATGTTGGTTTTAACTTTGCTTCATAGACCTTGCTTCATAAAAATTCCTACACTACCTGGCGCACTCATCTGGCAAAGTTTTAATATTTTACAGCTGTAAATTCTGATTTCTGTGTTGGTACCAAGGCATTTTCAATATCAATTTTTGAAAAAAGAAATACAACCTAATTAGGAGATCTAACTATTCTAGAATTATAACAGATTTCTACAACATAAACAAGAAAAAGTTGTTTTGTTTTTTAAAAACATTAACAATAACCAAACTATTTTTTGTACATTGAGTGTCCTTTCAGTAGTTGATATCTTCAGTAAAAAAAGTTTTTAACTGACACATAATAATTGAATATATACACTACAATGTGGTATTTCAATACAAGTTTATAATGTATAATGATCAAATCAAGATAACTGCAATTTTGATCTCCTTAAACATTTATCACTTCAAGTGCTTGAGCCTACAAACTCTTCTCTTCTAGCTCATCACAAAGTATATAATAGGTTGTTGGAAACCGTTGTAAAATACTAGAAGTTACTCCTCCTATCCAACCTCCGTCTGTCCACCTCTTCCCCACAACTCCATCAGTCTCCAGTAATCAATATTCTACTCTCTTTTTCTTTTTAGCTTTAACTTATGAGTGAAAACTTGTGGTACAGGCATGGAAAGCCATGACACGGTGGCAAAAACAATCTAAATGAAAGATCCTGGTGAACAAGACCCCAGCAGAAGGAACAGGCCATCAAGGAGAGAGGCGCCTTTCTCTGAAGGGAGGAAGGAACCTCCACTGTGATATGGCCTTGACTAAACAAGTTCAGAGTCGGTGAACTCAGGGGGCTTCCATAGCCTAGACAGCTCATAGCAAGAATCTCGGGTGATTGCTGACATCATAAATAAGAGTGCCAATTGTTAAATCAACAACGGGAATCACTGGGTACATGCTCCCCACATAGGATCTCTGTCCTTAATGTGTTCTACTATGAAACTTAAAAACAACACTACTAGTGGAACAATACCCTATACCTTGTGCGGTTGTGTGAGTGCAGCCTGTTGAAATCCTTGCTTAGTATATACTAAGTCGATCTTCAGTATATGAAGGTAATTGAAAATGAAACTCGATGAAGGGCGGGATGGGAGAGGGAGTGGGAGAGGGGAGGGCCACGGGAGGGAGGGAGGTTGGGGGTGGGAGCCACAACAATACAAAAGTTGCACTTTGTAAATTCACATTTATTAAATAAATAAAATAACTATATAACAAACAAACAAACAAAGAAACAGAAAAAAATAACTTAATATTTTACCCTTTTAGTATTTTTTATGTTCTACTTAAAACTATTGGTTGAACTCTGTAATTAATACACAATTACTCTTAGGTGTTTAATTAATGCTATAACTAGTACTCAAATAGTATTTTACACTTTGTGTTTCTGTGTGGGTGCAAACTGTTGAAATCTTTACTTAATAAATGCTAAATTGATCTTCTGTATATAAAGAGAATTGAAAATTAATCTTGATGTGAATGGAAGGGGAGAGGGAGTGGGAGAGGGGTGTGCTGTGGGTGGGAGGGAAGTTATGGGGGGGGGAAGCTATTGTAATCCATAAGCTGTACTTTGGAAATTTATGTTCATTAAATAAAATAAAATTTAAAAAAAGGAAAACTGGATACAGTCTATTCTCCATCTTAAAAAAAAAAAAAAAGAAAACTTGTGGTATTTGTGTTTCTGTGCTTGGTTTATTTAACTTAATGTTATATTCACATTTTTATAACAGAGAAAGTTAAATGACATGTACCAAGTCTCTTGGTCACTGAATAAAAACTGAATTGGAGAAATAACCAGACCACCACACCCTCATTTGACAGTTAAAGACATGATCAGTTTGACTGATGGCCTGTATTTAAGAAACAGGGGAAATTTTACATAAGGACAGACTCTACTCACATTCAAGAATATTAGAGCAGGGAGTCACATATCAGTGACTTGAATTACAGCACCAACTTTTTTTTTTTACAATAAATAAGAAAACAATTATAGAATAAATTCCTCATTTAGAAATAATAGGTATCAGTACTTAATTTGCAAAGAGAATCATGTGTTTTTAACCCACAGTTCTAAACATGTGACACATATAAAAATTTAAGTGAGCAATAAATATACTTGTATGGTAACTTTGAAATAAATATGCTTTTTTAGACTTCTATTCTTTTGAGAAAAGCAACAGGTGAACAATTATAGCACTTAAATTTTTTAAAAATCATTGTGAATATGGCATAAACCTTACTGCAAATTTACTTTTACTAAAAGCTCAGTTGAACACAAGATTACATATGTAACTGATATATATCATAAGTGAATTTGTGAAAGTATTTTCTAGAATTTTTTGTCATGTGTCTCTAGGAATGTGCCATATTTCAAATGATCAATTTTTGAAACTAGCTGTCCTATAAATAGGACGCTGTGACAATGTACACTGCATAGTAACATGTACCACATTACTGCCTGACCAGATTCTAGGGTGGTTATTTCCTGACAAGCTTAGACCTGTGTGCTTGATAGTGAAATGGTTCTACAAATTCTTAAAGTGGTGGAAAATCCACAATCATACTGCCTTTTTCGACAATCTATTCATTTGTTATGAGTTGTTGGTACAACTTCAAAATATTGAATTTCAAATCACAGGCAGCATGATGTAAAACAGACCAAACAAGTGTATTCTCACACCGACAACAGTGATGAAAAACCAAATAAGAGTGTTGTAGGATTACAGATTTGTTGAAAATAATGAAGTTCTCATCGCAAAATGGTTAGACAGTAAATATGCCACTGTTGGAATGAACAGCAATATAGTGGAACTGTTTGGCAAAGTTCAACAATGGAAAAAGGAAAGTAGAACCAATATGCCTCAATTAAAGGTACTGGGTTCCTATAACAATTTCAGTGGTGTTACGGATAAACATGGTTGGTTGGTTTCCAAATATTCCACTTGTATTAGAGGTAAATTAGTATTGGCCTTTGTTCACTCAAATAATTGATATATGCATTATAAATTCATGGATTATTCATAAATTTATGAACAAAGATGAGAAAGCTCTCAGAAATTTGCTGGATTGCAAAACACACATCTGCTTAGCATACCTAAAATGATACAATGAGAAACCATCAGGAGGAAGAAAGCATATACTCCTGGACTTGCTACTGTTCAAGATGATATCAGATTTGACACAAGAAGCCATATTATTCTGAAGTGGCAAGAACAGTGATATATCAAAACAAGCCATGTCATGTGAAACCAAACACATATTGTCAAAAATGTGGCCAGCACCGCGGCTCACTAGGCTAATCCTCCGCCTGCGGCGCCGGCACACCGGGTTCTAGTCCCGGTTGGGGCGCCGGATTCTGTCCCGGTTGCCCCTCTTCCAGGCCAGCCCTCTGCTGTGGCCAGGGAGTGCAGTGGAGGATGGCCCAGGTGCTTGGGCCCTGCACCCCATGGGAGACCAGGAAAAGCACCTGGCTCCTGGCTCCTGCCATCGGATCAGCGCGGTGCGCCGGCCGCAGCGCGCCGGCCGCGGCGGCCATTGGAGGATGAACCAACGGCAAAGGAAGACCTTTCTCTCTGTCTCTCTCTCTCACTGTCCACTCTGCCTGTCAAAAAACAAACAAACAAACAAACAAACAAAAAAATGTGATATAAACCTTTGCTTGAAATGTTTTGCTTCTTTCTGCCAAAAGCAACTGTTGAACAGGTCACAAAAGTCACTTTTGTATTGTGCAATGTATGAAATAATATCATACTTTCCCAAATATTCTATTTATAGGACAGCTTATATTTAGATAAATAATACTATATTGTCCTACTGTCTTAGGAGAATCTCTATTTTTGTTCTAAGTGATAATAAAAAATATATAAACTCTAGATTATGATTTCCAACTTTCAGTTTCATTGAAATATTCACAAAATTGAAAAGTTGGAACTTAAGGGTTAAAAAAAGATTTTTCCCTCTATTTTTAAAGCAGCATAGCTATTAAGACTTGAATGTGATTATGAAGGATGCAATTAATATCTGTGGAACAGAAAACATTAGGCACATTTGTGTGATAGATTTAGACATTATCTGATATTAATGTTTGTAATCTCAAAAATAATTTTATGTAGTTTATGGATCATACTGACCTGCACAGGATCAGTTTTAACAGGGAGCAAACTGTTGAAATCTTTACTTAATGTATGCTAAACTGATCTTCTGTATATAAAGAGAATCGAAAATGAATCTTGATGTGAATGGAAGGGGAGAGGGAGTGGGAAAGGGGAGGGTAGTGGGTGGGAGGGACATTATGGGGGGGAAGCCATTGTAATCCATAAGCTGTACTTTGGAAATTTATATTCATTAAATAAAAGTTAAAAAAAAACCAGGAATCACAGATCAAAAACAGACTTAGAACATAGCTCAGAAAATCTCATGAGAGAAAAATGAAATTTTTAACCCAAAAGAGATTCACATTGAGTTATACACTTATTTTTTTATATAACAGATGGTGAAAAATTCAGTTGAGAACTACAACTTAGAAATAACAACTTCAATGACAAAAATACACAAATACAAAGGGAGGAAATATTAAATTTGATTAATTTCAAATTCATTTAGGTCAATCCATGTACAAACAGTAATTAATATGAGTCTGTGAAGCATGAAATAACTCCATGCATATTGTACCATCTTCCCCTCTCTAGTACTAAATCAAATAATATTTACCAATTGACTAAAATGTACTAAGGCAGAATCTGGTTTAGAAGTCTCAGTAAAAGTAATAATATATAAAATATGTTTGGTAGGCTTACGATGAATTGAATGCCACTTCAGGGCCTCAGTTTTTATGACTAAGTGTGGTAAGGGAAAACTCAGTTTCTAGCCACACTTTCAGTTTTTAAAAGCGTGAAATTGATGGTGTGGGGGCATCTTTTAAGTGACTTTTGAATAGACTATGTTATATGATAACTTTACATAGTCCTTAGAAGTTGCTAGAATATTTGTGAACTGTCATGACAGTGCTTATAATAAAATACTTATGACAAAATACCATAGAGTGGGTGGCTTTTAAACCACAGAAATTTATTTCTTATGGTTTTGAGGAATGGGAATTCCAAGAACAAGGTGCTGGTAGATTTAGCTTCTGTTTTAGATGATACCTTCTAGCTCTGTCCTCATATGGCACAAGGACCAAGGGATGTCTCTGGGGTCTCTAATTTTATGAAGGCACTAACCCAATTATAAGAGCTCAGTCCTCATGACTTTGATCATCCCCAAATGTCTCACCCCCTAATATTAACATCTTATGGGGGACAGTTAGAATCTCAACATGTGAATGTTCAGCAGAATGAACATTCAGATCATAGCAGATATCTACCAAGAAATTATGTTATAGCCTAAAAAGACCCCAAAGAAAGTACCTGGTCTACCTGAAGAGGGTTCCTTGAGCTGAAAAGAATCTAAGCAAGGCTCAAGGAAATGTGGAGTTCCACAAATGATATGGAAATAAACACCGTCAGGGAAAGGCAATACTGTCTTGGAGGAACATCAGGCTGGCAGCTGTCTGGTATGACTGCCTGTTCCTTGTTCATGTTCTGTTAGAGGAAGCCTTCCTGTCGACACCCCAGTCTGGAGATGTAGACCCTAAGTGAGCCTTTTTGCCCATTTCCAGGCATTTGAAGAAAAACAGTGGCAAAAATAAAACTACCAGATGATAGAAATAGAATTTCAGACTCAGGAAACAGAAATAATAAACTTGGGGAAGAAAAGAACTCCCCATTTTTATAAGAATTTTCCTCAGGAGACTTGGTATCATACTGCTTATATTCATAAGAAAACAAATAAGCTGATATATAGAAAGGAGACATAAAAAAGCAGGAAAAATCCTTTAAAATTAAAATTATAATTGCCTGACTACTTTTAAAACCAAAAGAACTGCTCAATTATAAACAAAGATGACTGAACTTTGAATAAGTAATCTGGCTGATAAATAATTAACATTAATTTGTTAATTCCTATGAATTTATTTAAATGTTACAATAACCCAAAATGTAGGTTTTATTATGCTTATTTTCTACAGGAAGAATCACAGACACCCAAAATTTAAGCAATTAGCTCAAGGTGACAGAGTAAGTTGGCAGACACAGAATCTTAACACCAGCAGTTAGTGGTGTAGAAAAAAAAAAAGTGGGATTTATAAAATGAAACATTAGGAGATGTAGAAAAATACAAAAAAATCCATTAATTCACTTTATTACTATTTTAGAAAGTGTCACATGAAAAAGAAAGAAATAATAGAAGGGGTTGTCACTGAAATGAAGAAAGGTCAGAATTTTTAGCTATATGAGAAGAACAAAATTGGGAAAAACTGAAAAGGCATGCACCTGAAAAGCCACTCAATCTAAAATGGAAATATAATTAGAAATGCTAAACATTATGAAGAACAGACAATGTCACCTTTAAAACAAACAAAACTCAGAGTCACATGCAGTGCTGCATGTGGTGGTCAATGGTTGCTCGAAGTTTATAGGAAAGATGATTTAGTCCTACAAGCTTATTTCAAAGTAAACTTCCAATCAAGTGAAAATGCAAAAATGAATGATCATTGGAATGAATATCTATCATGAGTACCCTGTGTCCCCAAATCTGCAGTGATTCCTATTTCATTTTAAGTAATTCAATCTTTACTAAGACAGTATACATTTTGAATCTTATTGTCCTCATCTCTAACGTCTCCACCATTCATCACTGGTCACACTGGCTATCTTGCTGCTCCAAGGAAAGGCCAGCTGTGATCCAACTGCATGCATTAATAATCCCTCTTCAAAGAACTCCCTTTCTCAAATATCCACATGGGCTACTCCTTCGTTCTCATGAGGTCTACACTCAAGTGTCACCTTCTCAATGATGCTTTATTTAAGCACTCTGTGGAAAACTCCCTTCCCCTTAATTCTCCAATATTTATTAATCTCCTTCTCTTCTGTTTTTATATATCTACATGTCAATCATTATGTAGCAGATGTAGCATGTTTCATAATCTGCTTTCTTATTGCCTGCCTGAATCCATTGGAATATAATTTATGGGACAGTGGGATTGTTTGTCTAGTTTACTTTTATGCATCTGTAATAGTGGCAGAAACAAAGTAAGAGCTCAGCATATACTTGGTGAATGAAAGTTGAACAGTCTACAAGAATATATGTGGAAAATTTCAGAGGCAGGAATCAAGTTGCCAAAAAAGGCAAATGAGGATTTACTTAAGTTGTAATTATATGCAGCAGACTTTATTTTTATTTATTTATTTATTTATTTTTTTTTTGACAGGCAGAGTGGACAGTGAGAGAGAGAGACAGAGAGAAAGGTCTTCCTTTGCTGTTGGTTCACCCTCCAATGGCCGCCGCGGCCGGCGCGCTGCGGCTGGCGCACCGTGCTGATCCGATGGCAGGAGCCAGGTGCTTCCTCCTGGTCTCCCATGGGGTGCAGGGCCCAAGCACTTGGGCCATCCTCCACTGCCTTCCCTGGCCACAGCAGAGAGCTGGCCTGGAAGAGGGGCAACCGGGACAGAATCCGGTGCCCCGACCGGGACTAGAACCCGGTGTGCCGGCGCCGCAAGGCGGAGGAAGCAGACTTTATTTTTAACAACTGTATTATTTGGTCCTATATGTTGTCTTCATTTTCTATTGAATGCATACAAATAGAAATTCATGGCTAATTTGCAATTTTCCAGCTCATTGATGTAGTCTGTATTTTGAAAATTTATTCATTTCTATATGAACCATTATAGCTCCTTAATCAGAAACCTACAAAAATGAAGATTAGCATGGCTAATTATTAGTTGACATTTCTGTCTGGAAATCAGCAATGGTAGAACTAAGTTGGCTTCAGATATATGTATTTGGTTAAAACATCGCCAATGGGAGGCTGGTAATGATACAAATGTAAAAACTCATGACATACAAGTCCTCTGAAATTTAAAACACTATTTTGTCACTACATAGACTTGGTCTTAACAAACAGCTTGAAGATCTTTTCTTATAACAAAATCAATGAACAAACAATGATTTTTCAAGGAGAAGCAGTTCAAAGGTCTATATTTCCATTATTTTTAACTTTTCCGCAAACTTCTGTAAAACTCATAGACATCATAACCTTTGTGAAATACAAAAAACAAACCTGGAGACTGCAAACCAAATTTACACAGATGTAAAAGATAGGTAATTACACAGAATTAGAGAATGAATTCATATTAAAACAGGGTTTTCCCACTTTATAATAAAATATATTTATATTTTACTTTAATATATAACTGAAATAATTTTTGAAATTCAAATAGCCATTCATTTTTTAAAATTTTTATTTAAGTTATACAAGTTTCATGTATTTCATATATATATTTCATATATATATATGTGTATATATATATATATATATATATTTAGGAACATAGTGATGCTTCCTACCCTACCCTCCCTCCCAAACAGCCACCCCTTCTAAATGAATTAGTCTTCCATTTGATAGGCATTTGTCTTTATTATTTATCTTTTAAATATCTATCAAACCTTGAAAAGAAATCTTTGACTTTCCACGTATTCATTGTTACTTCTTGAAACTAAAAGTATATTAGAAAAAAATAGAGTCAAATTATGTTGTACATCCTGCTTCCTGCTCATACAAAGTATTTCATCCATGTAGCTGGTAACATAGATGTCACTACTATCTACCCTCTAAAGACATAGACATTAAGGCTCAGGTAGAAGGGTCATATTGCCTCAAATCAGTCAGGATTTGAATTCAGTTTTTCTAATTCCAAACCCCAAGATGCTCCCATTCTAAAAAAACAGTGGTCTCTAGTCCTTATCCCTTGGAAATGATAAGTGTTTCTCAAATTTGAGCATACACTAGTCACCTGGAGGGCTGGTTAAAGCACAGATTGCTGAGCCTCATGGCCAGCGTTTCTGCTTGAATTGATCTAGGGTATGCCTTCCTACTAAGTTCTCGGATGATGCTGATTCTATTAGTCCAGGCACAACATTTTGAGAAGCCCTGCGATATACAAATACGTATCTTCCAGTCTTTAGCAAAAATGATGCAGAACTTCCTTTCCTAACCCACAAATCTGACCTGCTTGTATTATTTTTCCATTCTCACTTAATGGCAACTCCATTCTTCTAGTAGCTCAGGTCAAAGTCTTTGAAGTTACTCTGGTGTTCCTTACTTCCCACAGACTCTAAATTTAATCTTTCAATCTAAATCCAAAATCGATCACTTCTCACTAACCTTGCTGTAAGCACTGTGAAGGAGACACAATCATCTCTCACCTGGCCCACTGCAGCCTTCAGCCAACACAGCAGACACAACAAAAACCACTTAAATATAAGTTTGTAACACTGCTCTGCTCAAATCCCTGCAGTGACTCCTCATTTACTCAGTGCCAATTCCACATTCTGTCAGTAGCCTGTAAGACCTTTATGATCTGGCTTTCTGAAGACTCCAAGTTAATCTCTGTTGAGTCTTCTTGTTCACTGCACTCCAGCCATGTCAGTATTTTCCCTCTTCTGCATGCAAATCTGGCACTCTCCAACTTAATACCTCCCCCACCTACCTGATCCTTCTCCCTGGAATTCTCTTCCTCCAGAAGATAACAAAATCAAACCTTCTAATTTCCTTCAAGTCTTTACTACAATCACCTTAGTGAGGATTATGCTGACCATACCCCACCACAATCCCTACCACATCACCTTGCTTTACTTCTAACTTATTCAAAATAATCTTATCTTCTATAATACAATTTTTTCATTTATTATCTAATTATCTATTGCTGATCTATCCATGTTAGAATACATACTCCAAGAAGACAGAAATCTTTTGCTGCTTTTCTCATATATTTATTATAAACTCTTACTCCATGCCTCATACATAGAAGAAACAAATAAATAATTGCTGAATGAATGAGTGAATAATTCTTACTACTAACCTAATATTTCATCTTAGGCTGATAAATTCAATGCTAATGATCTGTTTTTAGAACCAGCCACTCACCAACCCTCTCTGAAATAATTAGCTCAGTCATACATAGAAAACACATATGCCAATCAGAAATTTTCTATGACAGAGATTACCTGGTATAGCACTATTTATATGGCAGTATGTGGACTCAAATACTATCAACAACTAACATTAGCTCTGAGAAATCTGTAATGTAAAGCATGGAAATATGTCCATTACAATAGATTTAATTCTTTTTGATTGGAATACAATATTTGCAACATTATAGCTTATCTTACATTCTTTTAGGGCTTATTTATCACATCCTCTACATTTTAAGAGGAAAACCAATATTTGAGATACTATACAAAAATGAAATTTTATTATGGATGGATCTAATATGCTTGGTTATTATTTTTATTAAATAATAACTTTCAAAGCTTACAGCAATATCTTCATATGTACTTGCTACAATATAGAAGCATTTTTTTCTAAAAAAAACAGTGGTCTTTTTATAGGCTTCTGGTACCAATCTGATAGTGAAAATATTTAGGACTGTGATATGAACCCCTTCATATCAGATACAACCTTCTGTCTGGTGGAATGCCATTGGAGGCTGAACAGCTAAAATATGATATGTTCCAGAGACACTTAGACACTTGCAACTAAGCCATTGTATGTACTCATTTGATGCTTATATTTAGAACTGAGGTAAATGAGAAGAAAAGTAGGGTACCAGACATCCATTTTGAAAGGATAGATTATACCTAGGCCTTTATCCTGAATGCCTGAGAGTTTATTATAGCAGGAACATCAGTTGTTCAGTGGACAGGCCAAGTTCTATTTTGAGGCTTTGGGAATCACTTCTTTAAGTTCAGCTCAGATGAATCACTAAACCTTTTAATATTGTATATTAAACTTCCTATACTGGACTCTTTCTTGGCATTTTTAGTTTGACCACTATAGAATCCCAGGACTGGTACTCAATGATCACTGCAAGAAGGAATATTATATTAAAATCTACACAATTACATACACATATACACTATATATGGCCCTTTATGTTCTACCACCTCATTTTTCAGCTAATGAAACTGACAGCCAGCTATTCTTAAGTTGACTGTGGTACAGCCCACACTTAGATTCCTAGCATTCCTTTTTGTACAAAGTAGACCTTATTATATCACGTAGACTTAGACCTAAAAGTATTAGTTAAACTGCTCTTTTTGTGACTTGAGATGCATGTTTTGGTAGAAAGGTCCAAAATACAGTGAAGGAAAACCTGAGTGTAAGGATTAGTCAGCTCTGTTATCTTCACATGTTTTAAGATAGTCTTTCTAGAAAAGAATGGCACAGCTTTACATCAAGGATATCAGCAATTCATAAAACAGAGAAAAAGTGTGTTCTTAGGGATCACTGCATAATAGCTCCCAAGCTTAATTTTAATCTAATTCAATAAAACACATCATACTCAGACATAAGAAGACAAGACTATATATGAAGGGTACCGAAAATTTGTTTGGAGCCTGCTACCTTAAAGCTCGAGACACTGAAAAATTTTAAAATGAGCCATCCTTGATTCATCACTCCTATTTCTGAAATTGTTGAGATAATTAAATTTTAAAAGTAATATTTACCCTTGAAGTATTACAAATCACCTCCAAGAAGTTGGCTTACTTTAATAAGGCTCTGATATTACTTATCAGAGGGTACTGATTTAGAAAACACAAGAATATCATTTTCATTTTCTACTCTTCCTGTTTAAAGACAGAAAATAATTACTGTTGCTTGGTAGCCTGAGAGCCACAAAAATCTCAGGAATGTGTATTCTAGTAGAATATCATACTTTATGCTTATCAGTGGATTACACACTTTGCTTCAGCAATCACTACTGAGAATGTCAATATAAGAGAATTCTAAGGAGTCCAAGTGACACTTGTAGAACTACTATTGACAGGGAACTTTATTAATGATATAATAATGAGAAGACAAGTTATAAATCACAATCCAAAGCTTTAATCTATTTTTATAACTATATTCTACCTATATCCATAACCAAATTCAAGTAAATATCATGCTAAACTTAAAGAGTTGAAGGAATGCACCAATGTAATTGGTGGGATTAAAGATACTTATTTTGGTCTATCCTTTATTTTCTTATTTTTATTCAGGAAATATACATGTATTACTTTTTCAATAAGAAAAAATATTAACAATTAGAAGTAGAAAAAATATCCTTAGGGCTTTAACTTCTGAAGTCAGCATGAACAAACTGGTATAGGGTGCAGCTATGCAGCCAACTTTGCAATACTGAACCCCCTTTGGAAAGTACTAATGAAGTAGGCCTATCAACGAAGCACATTACTAAGCGCAGCGTGTACATTGTTGTAATATGCTTTCACAAAGCTCTGCCCCAGGCAATGAACCACCTGCCCAAGGACAATCAGTTTGTTAATGAAAGTGTGCTTCTGAAAACCATCTACCTTCATCTCACCCTAGCAGTGTTAACCTTAAAGAAGGCACAGCTGTTGTCTAATACTATATCTTTCAGAAACTTCTCCTTAATATCACCTGGGGCAAAAAGCTGCCTTTGATTTTATTATAATCAGTGGAAATAAGTGCCCACAATTGCTTATTTGTATTGATCCCTCCTTTAGCTCACATGAGTATTACAATATTTTTTCCAATTTATACAACTTTAAACCCAATCTGTCTCTTGGAAAATAACTTGCATGCATGTCCAGCTTCCTCACAGTCCTATTCAAATTGTGGGACACCTAATGTGCTTTCTTTTTTTAGTATTAGGTTTATGCCATTGCTTAAAAAAAGGTATAGGAGAAAGCAGGTGTGTATAGGGTGTTACTTGGAAACCCACTGTGATGGTTAATTTTGTGTGTCAGCTTAGATAAGCAAGGATGCTCAGTTGTTTGGTCAAACACTGGTGTAGATGTTACTAGTTGGGATTAACACTTACAATCAGTTCACTTTAAATAAAGCAGATCATCCTCCTTAATGTGGAGGGGCTTCATCAAAGAGGTTGAAATCCTTAAGAGCAAATCAGGTTTTCTGGTAAAGTAATTCTGATTTAGATCATAAAATAGAAACTGCCTGAGTTACCAATCTGCTTCTCTGCCCTACACATTTCAGACTCAAGACTGCAACATAAACACCTGAATTCTCAGCCGGATGGCCTTCTCTATTTCTGACTTACTAGCCCTAATAACTGTGCAAATCAATTTCTTAAAACAAATACCTCTTTCTATGTCTCTGTCTCTGTCTTGTCTTGTCTCTGCCTCTCTCGCACTCTCCACACATGCACACACACACACACATACTTCAAAAGTACTTCAAAAATTATTGGAAAATTGAATTAAAATATGTTTACTTTGGGACAAAATTTTGAAATCTATAGCTTTTTTCATAATATGCCTTTTCCATAAATATTTATTCATTTGTTTGAATGATGGAGAGACAGAGAAAGAGTTCACATCTGGCAGTTCACTCTTTAGATACCTGCAATGGCTTGAACTGGGTGGAGGTAGACACCAGGAGGTACGAACTTTAACTAAGTATCCCATGGGAGTGTCTGGAATCCAAGTACTTGAACTATCATCCATTGCCTTCTAGGGTGTATTAGTGAAAAGTTGGAGCCAGAAATCAAATCCAAGTACTCTGATGTGAGACACGGGCTTTTTAACTACTCTAAGATACCTACCCCTCCAAGAAGTTTTTGAAGAAAACTATCTCCAGTAGTTCTGTTTATCTGGGAAACAGTTTATCTGGAGAACCTTGACTTATATATCCATTTTTACATAGATGGGAACAAGATTTGTATACACTACAAAGTTTTGGAATTAGAAAAAGGAGAGGGAAAAATTTCCTGCTCATTATCTATTCCCATTATCTTTCTAAGCATCAGGTTTTCTATCTGTAAAATGGTGATAATAGTACCTGCCTACAAACTGATTAAATTAGGACAGTGCCCGGGACAAAGTGCATATTCATAAAATAATGACCAAAAATTACCAAAGCCATGTTAAGATGCTATTTTCATTTTTCTCTGTCACAACTAAATTGTTTGGGCTTTTAACTGTCCAGCACCTTAAGTTCTGCAAAAGTTACACTGTAGTAATACTCTGGGGACACACAAAATTTAGTATTACAAATCTCTGTTTTAATGTGCACTTAAAAGAGAGCTCCCATAGTGTATGAACTCAACAAGTCCATTTGACTCACGTGATGTGATGAATTTCATTCTAATTAAGACCTAAGGTAATTGCCATTAAATTATTTGATTCTAAAAAACATTATTAGGAGAAACTATAAGCATAATAATTATGTCCTCTATTTTGACCCCTAGTTTGGTAGTACTTTCTTGGGCAGCAGTTAAGCAGGTGTAGGGCCTGCCTGTTTGAAAAACTGGATTTAGTAGTTCTGTTTTGGGGGGCCTAGTCATGTCAGCCTTTTAGAGGATTGAATGCTGTGTTTTGTTTGCTTTTTAGAACAAAGACTGTGCACTCAGCACTCAGCTCTCTGCTGAGCTGCTCACCTGGCCTGCCAGGTGTTTTCTCTCCATTTAACCAAGTAATCATACTTTCCCCCAGTCTGAGTGACTGAGCACTCTCTTTGTCCCTTCCATTCTGACACATGCTCTATCTCCAATAAACCTTGTTAATCTGTAAAAGAAAAAAATTATGTCCTCTGTTGCTCATGTAGTCTTTGAATAAATAATTCACCAGAAGCAAAATAAATTATCAATAGCTAGAATCACATAATTTTATCTTTTCACATATTCATATTATAAATCATAATATAAATTTCTGAACTTTATTAGCATGTTAATGCAGTTGGTCATTTAATATAAATATTTACAATCTATTGAAAATTTTCTTTTTGTATTTAATTTACAGAAAACTATAAAGGGATTCAATTATATTGTACCGTGTTTACTAATTATAATATTTAGTTTTTTTATTAACTTGAGTTTCCATTAATTTCCAATGTTATAGGAGATTTGTAAAAAGTATTCTTACAGCGAGTAACTGGAGGTGCATTGTATTTGTCTTTCTGTTACTCTAACAATACCATAGACTGGATAGCTTATAAAGAGGTTACTTTGCTTCATAGTTCTGGAGGTCCAAAGTCATGGAGCCACATCTGATGATGGGCTGCATGCTGGCAGAGTCCATGGGAAAATACAAGGCATTACAAAGCAAAAGACAGGAAGCATACACATGTATCTATATCCTCTGTTGCCTACTCCCTCTCTTACATAGCCACCAGTATCCAATCATTGGGTTCCAACCTAATGACTTCATCTAATCCTGATCACCTCCCAAAGATCCTACTTCTAAATAACATAGTTATATAAAAATTTCCCCTCTTACTGCCTCACAGTGGATATTAAAATTAACACAATAATCCTTAGGGGACACACTTAAAAACCATAATCCAAGCTGTATCAGTGATGGAGCTATATACAGTAATGTTCTTTTGACGCATAAAGTGTCCCCAGTGTTCCTTCTCTATACTTTTAGGATCCTAGAAATTTCTAACCAGAGATTACCTTCTTCAGTCTTTATTGCAACTGGGTGAGTCATGTGATTTCTGACTAAATTTTGATCAACAGGATATAAATGTTAACAATATGAACAACTACCAAATCATATTTTATAGGCAAAAAAAACCTATTTAGTCTCATCTTCCTTTTTCTGTTGGCTGGAAAGGGTGATGAGTGCAGCAGCTATCTCTGTTGGATCCAGATATAGAAACCGAGTAGATGACGAGGAAGTAGCACCGTCAGCCATTTGGGGTGGTAGGAGCTCTCAGGTGATCTCAGAAACCAGAGCTATTTACACCCTCTGGACTCTCTGCCTACCTAAGAACTATTAAGAAGATTAAAGGAGAGAGTTGTTCTTTAGCCCAGAAGTTAAGAAACCACATCAGAGTACCTGGGCTCAATTCTGGGCTTTAGCTCAGGATTACAGGTTTCTGCTAATGAATACCCTGGCAAGCTGAGGTGGTAGCTGGAAGTCATTAGATTCCTGCTATGCATGTGGAAGGCCTGTATTGCATTCCTGGTTTCTGCCTTCAGCTCTGGAGTGGACCAGTAGATGGGAGCTCTTCTCTCTCAATTTCTCTCTCTCTCTCTCTCTCTCTCTCTCTCTCTCTTTCTCTCTCTCTCTCTGCCTCTCAAATTAGAGGAGAGGGAGAAGGGGAGGGAAGAGGTGGGGGAAGGAGACAGGGAGGCAGACAGAGAGGGAGAGCACCCAATTAGGATTGTGAGGTGCCCCATCCTCTCAACCTATCATAGGCTCCTGGGCTCAAACTGGCAAGGCAGAGCACCCAAAACAGCTGGGTCTAGAGACAACACAGCTCTTTCTGTGGTTGGGGCAGGCTCACAGGGCAGAGATGGGATCCTCTGTACTCCATGACTGTGGGAGTCTTGCCTGCTGAGACTGTGGGAATCTTGTGACCACACAATAGGGTACAGGGTGTAGCAGAGTCTCTGGGCAATCACTCTGACTGGCACCAGAGGCTCAAAACTCCATAATTATTGGATTGAGTCATTGCAGAGGGATCCTTGCTCACACTGAGAACTTCATAGATCCTTTGTGTGATTCATGTGGCAGTATGGGTGAGTGTTGCACTCACTGTTGGATAACACTGGGCATTGATCACCTTGGAAGACAGAAGGTGAGGTAGTGATTATGCCAACAAATGGGAGCATACCTGCCCACCTGCTGACAATAGAGGAGACCTACCATGTTCATCTTGGGTGTTACCTTAGATTCTCACCTCACCTTTGAGCAGTGCCTAGAGCTCCTTGGCTCCACCCAGCACATGCCTCTGGGTATACACTGAAGGAGTAGACACTTCACCAAGCCACAGAGAAATAGTTAAAAAATAAAACCCATTAATGGAGAAAATCAATATGTGTTTCCAAAAATGCCTAAAAACAAATGCAGAAATACAAGAAACAAGAACAGGAAGACAACATGACTCCTTCAAAGGAACACAACACATCAGTATTAGAATGCGAGAACTAAGAGACTGATGAAAAACCTGAAAAGGAATTCAAAAGAATGTTTATAGGATTACTAAGAATAAAAGAAAAGCAAATTCACGAATTAAAAACAAATCCATACAAGACATGGATGAAAAATTTTCCCATGAGATAGATATTTTTGAAACTATATTAAACTAAATTATTAGAAATGAAAGATTCTATATGTTAATGAAAAATACAGTGGATACCCTTAACAACAGACTAGGTGAGGCACAAGAAAGACTAATTGAGCTAGAAGAAATAACTCATTCAGACTGCCCCAGAAAAGAAAAAAAATAATAAATTCGAAACACTAAAAACAGTATTGAATATTTGAGATTTATGGGATACTATCAAACAACCCCAACATATGGGTCTTAGGAGTTATTGAAGGTGTGGAAAGACAGAATGGATTAGAAGGCCTATTCAGTGAAATAATAACAGAAAGATTCCCTAATTTAGAGAAAGAAAGAGAAATCCAAGTATAGGAAGCACAAAGAGTTCCTAACAAACATGGCCAGAAAATAAATTTACCATGACACAATGCAGTCAAATTTTCAACAGTAAAAAATAAAGAATAACTTCTAAAATGTGCATGAGAGAAATGGCAGATTACCATCAGAGTATCTCCAACTAGGCTTATAGCTTATTTTTTATGAGAAACTCTATAGGATAGGAGAAAGGTCAGAGACAGTCCAATTCTAAAGAGAAAAAAAACCCTGTCAACCCAGAATACTGTACCCTGAAGGGCTCTCATTTATGAATGGAGATGAAATAATGACTTTCTATAACAAACATAAATTGAAAGAATTTCTCACCACTTGTCCAGCCTTACAAAATATACTTAAGGATGTGTTACAAACAGAAACACAGAAAGATAGTCATCACTATGAAAGAATGTGCAAACAAAAGATCTCCTTTAATAAGTACAAAGGAGATCCAAAGTAAACAACAGGAATATTTATAGGAAAATATCAAGGGCAAGTCATTACTTACTAATAGTAACCTTGAATGTAAATGGCCTCAACTCTCTAGTTAAATGATAAAGACTGGCTGAATGGATTAAAAAAGACCCATGTATTTGCTGCCTACAAGAAACACAACTCACCAACAAAGATATATGCAGACTGAAAGTGAAAGGATAGAAAAAGATATCGTGTGCTAGCAGAAAGCAAAGATAAGCAGGTGTAACCATCCTAATATCAGACAAAATAGACTTTAACACAGAAACTGTTAAAAGAGACAAAGAAGGAGACTATGTAATGATTAAGGAATCAATTCAATAGACTATAATAAATGTATATGCACCCAATGCCAGGGCATCTTGCTATTTAAGACAAATGTTAAAGGATCTAAAGGGAGACATAGACTCCTATTCAATAATAATGGGAAACTTCAAGAACCCACCTTCATTAATGGATGGATAAACTAGACAGAAAATCAACAAAGAAACAACAGAATTAATCTACACTATGAACCAAATGGACCTAAATGGTATCTACCAACATTTCATCCCACAGTAGAATAAACATTCCTTTCATCAGGGTATGGAACTTTCTCTAGGATAGACAATATGCTATGCTATAAAGCAAGTCTCAGCAAATTCAAAAAAACTGAAGTCATACCATGCATCTTTTCTGACCACAATGAAATGAAGCTGGAAATAAACAACTTTAGAATCTCTAGAAAATTTGCAAAGACAGGGAGACTAAACATCATGCTCCTGAATCAATAGTGGATCACAGAATAAATCAAAAAGGAAATAAAAAAATTCATGGAAACATGAAGATGACAATATAACATATCAAAACTTATAAGATACAGTAAAAGCAGTGTAAAGAGGTAAGTTTATAGCAATTAGTGACTACATCAAGAAATTGGAAAGCCTTCAAATAAATGATCTATCAATACATTTCAACAATCTAGAAAAACATCAAACCAAATCCAAAATTAGTAGAAAGATATACACAACTGAAATTAGAGAACAAGTCAACAAAAATTGAAACCAGAAAAATAAAACAAAGATCAGTGAAATGAAGAGCTGGTTTGTTGAAAAAATAAGCAAAATTGATACATCATTGGCACAACTAACAAAAAAAAAAAAGAGGGAGAAGACTCAATTCAACAAAAAGAAGATGTAACTATGGTTACCAGAGGAATTAAAAGAATCATTAGGCATTACTACAAACAGCTATATGCCAACAAATTGGCAAATACAGAACCAATGGATAGATTCCTGGAAATATACAATCTACTAAAATTGACTCATGAATACTTAGAAAACCTAAACAGCTCAATAACCAAGATAGAAACTGAATCAGTAATAAAGACCCTCCCAACAAAGAAAAGCCCAAGACTGGATGGCTTCCCTGCTGAATTTATCAGACTTTTGAAGAAAAACAAATTCCAATTCTTCTCAAACTACTCAAAATAATCAAAAGGGTAGGAATCTTCCCAAGCCCTTCTTGAAGCCAGCATCCACCTACTTAAAAAACTTAAAGAAGATACAACAAAGAGCAAGAACTACAGACCAATTACCCTGATCAACATAGACACAAATATCCTCAACAAAATACTAGCCAATTGCATCCAAGTGAAGCCAATACACTGAAAATGTCATTCACCAGAACAAGTGCAATTTATCTCTGGCATGTAGGGACGATTTAACACACACAAATCAATAAATATGATATGTCACAGTAACAACTTAAAGAATAAAAATCATATGATTACGTCAAGAGATACAGAGGAAACATTTGATAAACTGCAACATCCTTTCATGATGAAAACCTTAAGCAAGTTTTTTTATATACGAAAGAACATTCCTCAACACAATCAAGGCAATATATAACAAATCCATAGCAGGCATCATATTGAATGAAGAAAAGTTGGAAGCATTTCCACTAAGATCTGAGACCAGACAAGGAGGCCCTCTTTCACCATTACTATTCTATATGGTCCTAGAAGTTTTAGCCAGAGCCATTAGGCAAGAAAAAGAAATCACACAGAGATACAAATTAGAAAGGAGGAAGTCAAATTATGCATGTTTGCAGATGTCATAATTCTATACATATGGACACCAAAAGACCCCTCCAAGAGTCTATTGAAACTCATAAGAGAGTTTGGTAAAGTTGCAGGGGACAAAATTAAGACAAAAATTAATAGCTTTTATATACACAGATAATACCATGGCTGAGAAAGTACTTGTAAGAACAGTCACATTCACAGTAGTTAGCAAAAAAATTTAAAGACCTTGGAATAAATTTAACCAAGGAGATGAAAGGTCTCTATGATGAAAATTATAAAACATTAAATAAAAAAAGAAGAAAACACAAAAAAATGGAAAAATCTTCCATGTTCATGGATTGGAAGAATTAATATCATCAAAAGGTCCATATTACCAAAAGCAATTTACAGATTCAATGTGATCCCAATCAAAATACCAATGACATTCTTCTCACCAGAAAAAAACAGTATTAAAATTCCTGTGGAAACACAAGAGACCCCAAATAGCTAAAGCAATATTAAACAACAAAACCAAAGCTGGAGGCATTACAATACCAGCTTTCAAGGTATATTACACGGCAGTTATAATCAAAGCACCCTGGTAGTGGCACAAAAAATAGACTGGTAGACCAATGGAACAGAACAGAATCCCCAGAATTCAATCCACACATCTACAACCAACAAAATTTTTTACAAAGGAGTTACAATCAATCTCTGGAGAAAGGAAAGTCTCTTCAACAAATGGGGCTGGGAAAACTGGATCCCCACATGCAGAAGTATGAACCACGATGCCAACCTTACACTTTACACAAAATTCAACTAAAAAAATGGATCAAGGATCTAAATCTATGACCTAATAACATAAAATTAATAGAGGAGAACACTGAGGAAACTCTGCAAGACACTGGCATAGGCAAGGAGTTCTTGGAAAAGATCTCAGAACCTCAGGCAATTAAAGCAAAAATGGACAAATGGGATTACATTAAGCTGAAGAGCTTTTGCCTGGCAAAGGAAACAAAGTGAATAGGCAACTGACAGAATGGGAGAATATATTTACAAATTATGAAACTGATAAAAGTTTAATACCCAGAATCTCAAAAGAGCTCAAAAAACTGAACAGCAACAAAACAAGCAATCCAGTTAAGAAATGGGCTAAGAATTCGAACAAGCATTTTTAAAAGATGAAATAATGATGACAATGACCCCTCAAATCAGGATAAATCTTTCATAACATTGATTGCACAAAAAATTGACCTTAGAAATAAACTTGCTTTATGAAACCCATCAAAGTATATTTAATTTTGTTCTCTTTCTAGTTTCAGAGCATCATGAAAATAAATTGAAAGTCACCAGCCTGCCATTCACCATAGAGACAGCTGGAACAGGTACTCTGCCATCAGACAGCCTGTGATGAATTTCAACTTTTAATCTGGTATTTATATAGTTAGAAAAGTTACCTAACCCCCAGAAAACCCAGTTTTCTCATCTATAAAATAAGTAAATAGTAACTACCTCATAATTTGAAAATTAAATGAGATAATGATATGAAATCAATAGCATGTTTTCTGATAATCAGTACTACTAGTTCACATAATTGCTTGTTAACATAGTTTATTGTTATTGAGTAATGTGAGGATTAATAAATCACACACAAGTACAAAAGGACAAAGAAAATGGAGCATCAGTAAATGTAAGAATGGAAAAGGAAAATTATACAATTTTTGTATCCTGAGCAATTGATTTTGGAAGTATACTCAGAGTAGCCAGCAGTGAAAGCACTTGTACATCCTCTTAAAAATTGTAAGACACTTTTCCTTCTTCCTCATTTACTTTATTAATGAGCTATTGCTTCAAAGTGTTGGTAGAGCCATATGTACCCAAGACAGATACAGGTTATGCCTGCTGTTTCTACATAAAGATGAATACTGCATCTTCTACATCACCTCCCCTCTTAAAGTTTCCTAGTTCAGAATATAAATTAAGTAATCACCTGCCGAATGAGGTCCAGTGTATTCTGTGTCCCATGCCCAGCCACACCCTACCATTGGCTTTTCAGATCTCTGAGGGCAGGCACTAAGCTCTTTCAATATTCTTCCAGTACTTTCCCTGGATAATCCTTACCTGCTATCCAGGCCTCAGTTTGATTTTGCTTCCTCAAAAATACTCTTCAAATTTTCCATGTGAAATTCTGAACTGTACCTCATTCTGTATCATGGCATCTCTGTCTTTGCAATCCTTGTCTTTATCATCATAATTTGCCATTATATACACATACATACACACAATGAAGAGCTTTAGTGTTTGTTTACTTCATTTCTACATTTTAAGGTGGAAGAAGTTAAGTGTTTCCATATAATATTTGATTTATATCTCCCCAAAATCCACTGTGTAGTCATTCTTATCCTCATTTCAGAGCTGTGATTCAGGAAACACAAGAAATTTGTCAGTTACAAATGGAGCAAATATGAGAACTCAAGTTTACCTGACTCATATCTCAAACATTTGAACATGCTGTGGTAATCTGACAGGTTAGTTTAAGTAAACAGTAACTTCACTGTACTCCATTTCAAGAGGTAGAGGAATTGCAATGTTATGAAGAAATCTCTTGGCTGAGATTAAACATTAACAATCCCTCCTAAAAGGAGAAGCCTCAACAGTCTTTGTAACTTGAAGGTAAGGGCCCCAATTCTTACTACTAACTTACTCCACTATCCATCCAATCAAGACAGTTCTTTCTTTGGCTGCTACTTTTTATGTGAGCAATATTTTTGAAAGTGTATAAATAGGTTCTAGTGTATTTTTTTTTTAAGTTCTAATAATGCACGCACTGTTGGTTGGCTTTTCACAATAAGAAAGCTGCAATCCAAGAAGAAATGTAGAGGGAAAACTTTTATTCCTAGCACTTTATATAATGTTTGCAAACATTTAATGTGATATATTAAAAATATACAATTGAAAGTGATATACATATATATGAATAAAAACAACATAAAATTTTAGGAAAACTGGATTTCCCAAATATCTTATTCATATACTTAAGCAAAAATCTATTTAAGTTTCTTCAATTATAAAAGACCAATTAATTAGAAATTACACCTACATTTACCATGTAATTTTCTTATAAAAACTTGACAAATATTAGTCATAGGGCCTATTGTTTTACTAGTTAATAAGTACATCCCAGATGTATTTAGATATTCTTTAGGGAAGAAAATCACTGAAGGTATTTATGTATGATAGCATCAGGAAGAACCTCAGTGAAGTAAAACAGGTTTTGAGAGACTGGGGAATTTGGATAGATTTATGTTCAAGTGAGCTAATGTGAATAGACCAAAATTTCTTGCCTTCTGATTTTTTCTGATAGGAAGCTTTCCATGCTTCTTATGTGTGGGCCCCAGAAATACCCTGTGATACTCCCTTAGTAGAACACTTTAAGTACATGCAAATCCTGATGGGATTCCACTTCAACTATGTGAACATTCTGTTAGCCTTTTTTTTTTTAACTTTTATTTAATGAATATAAATTTCCAAAGTACAGAATATTGATTACAATGACTTCCCCCCCCCATAACGTCCCTCCAACCCGCAACCCTCCCCTTATCCACTCCCTCTCCCCTTCCATTCATGTCAAGATTCATTTTTGATTCTCTTTATATATATGGGCCTTTTATGTGGCCCATAGCACAGTGGTTATTTCTTTGTTTTTAATAGATTTTTAAATTTTTATTTTATTTTTTTATTTTTTGCCAGGCAGAGTTAGTGAGAAAGAGAGACAGAGAGGACAGTGAGAGAGAGAGAGAGAGAGAGAGAGACAGAGAGAAAGGTCTTCTTTCCGTTGGTTCACTCCCCTAATGGCCGCTATGGCCGGCGCTGCACCAATCCGAAGCCAGGAGCCGGGAACTTCCTCCCGGTCTCCCATGCGGGTGCAGGGACCCAAGCACTTGGGCCATCCTCCTCTGCCCTCCCAGGCCACAGCAGAGAGCTAGACTGGAAGAGGAGCAACTGGGACTAGTACCCAGCACCCCAACCAGGACTAGAACCTGGGATGCCGGCACTGCAGGTGGAGCCAAGTGAGCCACGGCGGCAGCCACAGTGGTTATTTCTACAATACCAAATACTGCAGGTACAAACAAAGAATTTATAATGAATGTTTTCCTAGTAACACAGACCTTTACAACAGAAGTCCCTTGAGGAAAGTGCTTTTTCTAGCTTTGCAATATATAATATGATTAAGCCTCTGGAATACTGCTGAATCCACTCAACTCTTCTGTAAAACAAATGGTTCTGACCAGCAATGGTAACTGAAATAAGTTGGTTGACAAGCAAAAGTTTTACTTACTTATTCTCTTCAAATGATAACTTGCTTTCTGTTGGAAAGTAGGAGAGCATATGAATGCCCTTTCTCTCATTGTTAGTTCCAGTAAGGACAGCAAAAATAAGGTTCAATAAAAGAAGTAGGTGATAGAAGTATGACTTCAATCTAAACTTGCCAGGGTAATTGTACCATCATTTAATTAAATACAATTTATATCTCTTTACAAGCTCATACCTGGAAATGCATAGCTGAGTAGGTATGTCTAAGTAACAAAAAATAATGCATAAAGTTTTTCTTTTCTTCTAACCTTCTTGTTCTTCTAGTATTACTTTTTTTTACCCATTAATCAAATAACCAGATCTTTGTAATAGGTTTAGTTCAACTCTGGTTCTTCCACTTAACCCTTCATGTGAACTTAGGCACCCCACTAAGCATGTCCCACTCTCAGTTTTTTGCTCCATAAAAGAGGACAAAACAGTAACATTATCATAGAGTTATTATGAATGTTAAATAGGTTTACAAAAACACAACAAAACAATGAGGCACAGTACTAGACTTGGCAGGAATGGGACTGAGGGGATGGAAAGGAGTGAGAGAGAGAGATGAAATATGAGTTTGGACTGGAAAGATAGATTTTGAAAAGTAAGGAGGCAGCAGGTCATTTAGACTGAATGGTGCTGTTTGTTATCACTATTAGGAGAGGATAGGAAGTAGCAGAGTATCTCTGTAGTTTACTAGAGTGCCTGGATCAAGTGCTAAGAAGAATTTCCAAGCCCTGGAAGGTAAAGGAAGCAGCAGAAATACTGCTGCTCATCCATGGTAGCCAAAGTGAAGTCAGTATCAATGGAAGTCCCCAAATGTCCCCTTTCGATATCTGGGATCTTTAAAGGCTAGAATGAGCAGGAGGGAATGGAGGGAGAAACAGACAGGTAGTACAGTGATGCTAGAGGGAATTTCTGGGGAACTCAGCACCAGAGAGATGCATGGAAATAGATTAAATTTTTATTTTGAAGAAAATGGATAATGAGATGTGTCTTACACAGTTTATGGACCAAAAGTTATATCCACAATATATCTGTCCCTATGTCACTAATGATGTGGGAAGGTCAGCAGATAAGGGGAGAACTGAGGTCTGACAGTTCCAGCTGAACTGTTGTTGGACAGCTCCTGCCAACCGGTGTGGTAATGTGGGTCACTGATGGACAACTCCAAGCCATTCAAGACTTGAAGCTGATCCATTACAGTATTGCTGTGGCCTGCCACTGCATAACAGTCTGGCCTGGCCCATAACAAGCCTCCATTTCTGTGCACCACAGAAACTCCCTTTTCTTTCTGTGATTACCACCCAAGCCTCCCTTTAAGTGCTCCATCTAGCCTTGCCTTCTGTATATCATTTAATCCTCCCTTCTCCTCTCCACTCCCTCTCATGTAGTAGAAACTGCTAACTTAGAACCAGGGCTAGTTAGAAATATCCACTATTGCTCCAGGGTGTGTCCCTGTGATGAACTTTAGGTCATTATAATGTCATTGTAATAAACTTATTATGGGGGACTCTTGCACACCCATCATGCACCTGACTATGGTATTTCTTATGTTTAAAAAAGGGGGCCTAGAATGGGTGGCATTTAAGCCCTGCCCCAAAACTTCTTCTCCTTTTGGACACTTAATTATGCTGCACTCCAGACATCACTCTTTCTGCCTCCAGATATATAAAAGGAAGGTCTAACCTTGTAGACGGAGTGCAGTTCATTGTAGGGGTTTTATCCTTGTTTGGGGACTTTATATATTTTGATTTTTGTTCATTTCCTCTTTCTTTCAAATTTTCCTGCATTTTCCTTTGCTTTGTGTAAAACTTATTTCCCTGAACATCTTTATGTCTCCACTTTGAATTCTTTCATGCCTTGAAGGAAGAATATGGAATAAACCCACCCAGGGACTCCTTAGCCCATAGCACCATTATTAACAGTATTGACAAACCTGCTGTCTCATATATTGGGGGGTCAATTCTTAAGTCATTTGATATAAAGTACAATCTTAAAGTATGTTCACTTTCCAAATGTTATGAAAACCACATATACAAAAGTCATACTTCAATTGTGGAACTTAGTGTCTCACTAACAACAAAGATACAATCCAGATGAAAATGGTCATATGATGAAACTAAAACAGAATACACATGTTTTCATAAACTTCTTTGAGGCAGACTACAAATGAATTCCAGAAAAGAATTACCTGGGAATAGGAGGCTAATTTAATGGAATATTGAACTACTGAACAAAAAGGGAAATTTTTTCTGAAACAGTGTGTTTACAGTGTTATTCTTTGGTTCTTTACCACATAAGTAGTTGGTTAGGAATTTCCATTTCCTTTATTATGTTAGAGAAATAAGTAGAGTATACTTCACATGATCATTTCATTACGTTTATACATTTTTATCAAAAGATAAAAAATAATCATAAAGCAAACAAAAGTTCCAAATTAAAATTTAACAAGGAAAATATAAACTTTGTCCTGGATCTTTAACACATTAAAATATGAAGTTTCAGGGAGTATAGATTATAAACAAAAATTCCAACATCATAACATTATTCAGTCCCTAGTATATTAATGTCTAATTTAAATATTGATGACAGCATGCATGAACACTTGAGAAATAGGAACTAACTGCTAATTAGTCTGCCTATAAATTCCCCCATTGTCACTACCTGATAACTCTTAAACACAAATATTTCAGCAATATCTGTTACTTATAATTTTAATATGTTTTGTTCAAACTCACTTGGATATGTAGATGACCAAGATAACTTTTTGAATATAGATGCAAAATGAGCCATTCAAATTTTCTTGTTCATTACTTTCACAATTCATTACATAATGAAACTAATGATGGCAATCAAAGAGAAGACTGTTTAAAAATCTCTAAGCCATTTATGATAAGATAAAGGATTTTTAAAAATTGGGTAAGAAGACATGACTACTTCATTATTAACAAAAATGCAGAAGTTCACTGCCTAATGAGACTTCTTATTTTTCCCTTTTCCCTCAGCTAGTATATTAAGAAAATGTGAATACTTAGACAGGATATTGACTTACTGTAGTTACCAAATGTGTAATTAAATCTGTAAAAATAACTTGCATAATGTAGTTATCTAGGCAGAGCTAGTGAAACAGGTTTTTGATACTTACTTTGCTTGATATTTCTCTCTATGTATTGGCATGGTCTAAATTTCGATTCAACAGATTTGGTAGCAATTTCAGAGTTACTACTCACTTATTTCAACCAGTATAGCAGAAACATATGGACTGTCCCTAATATACAATATAGCTGAACATCATATGTACATGCTGCAACAAGGCTGTGCCACTCTCCTTACGAAGGTCAGTAGAATTTGGTCGGTTTTTTTGAGGATGACACCTGATTACTAGAAAATTTTCATTTTGAGTATCATATAGAAATGGCTTCATGCCAAGCATATTTTTCTTTTTAGAACTGTTGTCATGAGAATGAATATACAAGTACAATATAACACAATGTTTTTTTTTACACAAAATATACAGTTGGAAGGGAGCATTAAAGAATGAAACAGATTATACTTTTGAGGCTACAGCTGACTATTCTTGTGGTAAAATATGAATAAATCTAAACAGAAAATGAGCTCCAGAATAAAATAAGAAGTTGCAGAGAGATACTTTATTCAAGAGTCCACACACAAATATGTCAAAAGAAAAGGTTGTGACTTCCTTTGGAAGAGGTCAGTTATATTTGGACTCTCATTACAAGTCCAATCTGTTCCATAAATCAGATGTGGCACCAGGTAGACTCTTTTCTACCAAGTAATCAGAATAAAATTACTGAAGCTCTGTTTTCCATTCGGGTGCCACCAGCCCTTCCTTTGCAGTCCTGTTGCTCACTGATCCGTGCCTTAAAATCACGTTATACTCATGGTGACATGAATGCCTTGCCTCTGGTTAGCCAGGATATGTGGCCTCTATCACAATGCCAGTGACCTGATTCCTAACGTCATCTTTTTAAATAGGTGCTTCTTAAAAGCACATTAAAACCATTTAAAATGTACAAAAATGCACATATTTCGAATATTTTGTGGACTTTTTCTAGGGTTCTCGTGATATAGACCTATTTAATTCTGTAAGAATTTCAGAAAAGATGTCTCTCTACTGTTTGAATTTTCTAAATCCATTATAGCAATTTATAATAATTCAAATGTGACTTCAAACTGACTAAGCAAGTTTTATGCTAAAATGGTTTTATTGGAGCTCCTTAATATATATAATAGGAGGGAAACATAATACTTTTGCAGAGTAGACTGTCTTCAAATTCCATCCTACCTTCACTAGCTTGGTGATGCTGCGCAAATTTATCACTCTGAGCTTATTTCCTATTATACAAAATGGGGATGATATTATTTTATAAGGCTTTATGAGATTGCATGTATTTACATATATTGTTTTACATGTAACTTAGGACAGGGTACTGCATATAGTATCATATAAATATTTCTGGTACAGTATGGAAAAAAGCAAATAAAAGTCAAAATCTATTTCTTTAATAGTATATTTTTATAATAAATAAGTGACAAGTAAAAACCCCAACAAAAAGTTTGCAGTTTTCAGGGCTAAATTCTGTGCCAATTCAACCCAGTCCGTACTGTATGTTCCTATTTTTCTGTAGTACAAACATATAATACATATCATTTGCATTTATAGCCCTTAAAGATATTCTGGTATTCAAAATAATCTTTTGAATAAAAACAAAGAGATAGAATTATTTTTGAGAAAAAATTTTGGCAAAATTTCATTTTCCTGTGCTTTAGAGATTTAAACACCAGCAATCTATACATGTTTATATACATTAGCCTCAACAAACCACAGGACCATATTCTTTTAAGCAATTTATACACTCTGGAAGTGTTTTAGATTATTCATGCTAGGGGATGGTTAGACACTGTAGACACTACTGAAAATGATCAGATTAAGTGTCCTTAATCTGGAAAACAACGCAGGAAGTGAAATCCCTTGTAATATTTAGGAATGCTTCCCCACGGAGCATAACGGCATATCAGCAGTGTCCAAGTGTCTGGGTATACCTGTCAAGCCTGCTTCTAGATTTAATAGGTCTGCCCACCACCCCATTCCCTGCCTCCTTCCCTTAATTTCTTCCTCATTTCTTCTTTCCTTTCTCCCATTAAAGTTATCCTTCTTCTAAGAGTAAAATTGAATTTAAAATCCTTTAAAAGGTAAAAAATTTCATAACAATCACTTTCTGTAATTAGACACATATTTTAGGTACATTAAAACTTAGTTTTGGCTTTTCTTCTCCACCCTCTCCTCTTGTTCTCTCACTATTCTTAAACAAAAGAAATCTTTTTTTTTTGTTTGTTTTGTGGAAAGAAGCCAGACAAAAAAATACTAGCCTGGGGATGCATTCATTTTTCATCTTTTATGCTGAAAGCTGAAATTCATAGCTGTGAACACCATTGTCTCTTAGGCTATCACTCTGAGTATAAAGATCCTGATATACACCTCACTAAAACTCGATGTACTTCTCAGTTGTACAACAAAATAAACAGAGGTATAAAATAAACAGTATTTGTTGGAGGTTATTCATGTCTCAGAGTATAAATAACTTTTTGAGACTCATTTTCAAGACACTATTTTCCTGGTGAACATATTCTGACTTAGAATGAATGTATTTAAATTTTTTTTGTTATTTTGTATCCAGTTACAACTCTCCAGTTGAACAATGAATTATATATGTGTTCCACAGGATGTAAGGGAAAAACAAATAAGCCCCCAAAGCAAGGAAGTCCAATTAATAGACAAAATTAATGTAGGATATATATTTTAAAACTTATAGATGTACCCAGAATGATTTAAAGAGAAATATATACTAAAACAGAAGGAAACAAATTCACACATATCCCTTTGCCAATGAGCATCTCTAATAAACGTTGAAATAATGCTTAGAGAGGTATCAGGAGTTTTTTATAGAAAATATTATTTAATTTAGTGTAAATCTAGTAATATGATGCACAAAATATACTTGAAAAGTTCAACATTTGGATTTATTCCACATTTCCTACCTTGTTCTTTAATGGATATTTATGTATGAACATAAATATTCACACAATGAAACAAAGGACTGAAAACACATATTCCATATGTAAATCTTGGTGAGCGATGACATTAAGCTTGTCTTATTACATACAGTTCACAGGATATTGGACAAGGAAAGCTTTGGACCTTCTTACCCCAGAGTATGGCATTACACAGGAGCTGATGGCCCCACTTTTGCCATGTGTGACTGAAGGAAACCCATTTTATTCTCAGATGATCACTTGTCATATAATATTATTCAGAGTGTTTGTATTTTGGGAAAAACTAATCAATAAGAACTTAGTAGTAGCAAGTACAGCATAGGAGGATTGAGGAAGGCCATATTTTTGTAGAATATTTTACAAAGCCTCTCCAGGAAAATATGGACAGAGGTTTTATTTAAAAGAAACTTTTCACTAATGTATATGTTAACAGTAATGCAATATGAGTCTCCAAAAGGATTGCACTATGTATTGTATGTTGTGTGGCAGCACCCCTGGCCTACACCAGGAGATGTCAGTAGCACTTCCACCTCTCATGACAAAAAAAATTCTCTTCAGATATAGACAGATGTCTTCTGGGAAGTGAAACCACCACTAGTTGTGAATCACTGGAAGATACTTGACGTTGACATCAAAATTGGACATACCAGCATTTTATGGGTGGAGCTTAAGTGAATTTTTCTCAAATATCAATTTCGAGAGAGTAAATTGACATTGATGAAATTTTCTTAGAAATGAAACAAAGTAAGAAAAATTTAGATGCGACTGTGTTTTTTTTCACAGTTAAATGTATCAGAGTAGTTCAAAAAGCTCATGGAAAATGTAATTAAAAGTTTATTCTGCTGCAAAAATATTTTTATTTTCCTGCACAGGTTTCTCATCATATGCAGTTTCCAATAACTTTTTGAAGGTCCCTCATACTTTATATTGCTTTTTTTAACTTCAATTTTTAAGCTCAATGTGTCCTTTCTTTAATGATGTGATAGTGACAGTCAAGTGCTTATTTTTTTAATAAAATAAGAAGTTGATAGTCATTTGTTGGGATCCTATGGCATCCCAAAACATAGTAAGCATGAGTTTATATCTTGTAGTGTGGTTTCATTCATTCTTAAGGAATATTCTCTAATGCTGTCTCTCAGAGACTTAAATTAGTAATACTTAAACTATGTGTTTATTTCAGTTATGTTTCTGATACCCAAAGTAGTGAAATCTGAGTAAGTTGTATACTTTCCTTAATAAGTTTTAGGTGTGTCTGTGTGTACGTGGAATCACAGTGAAACACAGGATTGTAAAATAATTGATATGGCTGAGGCAGTTTATTAAAGTCAGAAGACATTCACTGAGTAACTCAAAGAATTACCTATTTTTAACTCAAATTTTCTAAATCCAATTGCAAACATGAAGCAACAAAATTTAGAGTTTTAATGCTCATGTAATTGTTTCACTTTTTCTATCAAGTAATATAATTTAAGGTAACTTATAAATGTGTATTTTTTAAAGATTTTTATCTGTTGAGATAAAGTTGAGAGAGTACCATAATATTTCAGCTGTGGTGAATATATTCATGTTTTAAAAGAACTTTAGGAAACACTTCCAAAGTGCTTGGTATATCCAGATTTTTCCAACATTCACAATATCCTACACACACACACACACACACACACACACACATTGTCTCTCTCATTATTTTATAATCCATTGTTTCAGTATGTGGCCTTTAAAAAAGCATATGGTGATGTTACTATTATATATGATTTGTTAACTTAGTTATCCTTAACACTGCCTTGAAAAGTACAATGTATTGAGACAAACTGTCTCAGGCGCTTAGACTTGGTTGATCAGATATATTGCATTTATATGTAGGAGATGCTTGTCATTTAACAATACTAGGAAAGATACAACCCTCAAAGATCACCAAAACTGAAATGTCCTTTAAGCAAAAGATTAATGAATTCATCCATGATCTAGCAGTTACTTAAAGAACAAACTTTCTTCTAGTGAAATCATTTGGCTTAAAGCTGTTCATCTAGTAATAGTGCCATTCACTTGAAATGCTTAAATACAGAGATATATTTGGTTCATTATTATTAGGCTGGTCACTGAGTATAGCTTAATCTGAATCATAGATATTCTAATCTCATGACATGCCAAGTGGCATCAACATGACCTGTCTTTAAACATTATTGAACATTCCCAAAGATAAAATGAAACAGAATGTTAACACTTAACTCTCATTACCAGCAAAAGCCTTTAAAGTGAAATCACATCCTTAGTGTCCTCTTTTTACTTTAATGTTAGAGGACATCAGGGTCAGCTTCCAGTATTTAAATAAGGCAGAATTTCAAATAGCTAACTCTCAGAGAAAATGTGAATTCACTTTCTTTCAAAGGCTCCATGCAAATTCCATTTGGATTCCTGAGAGACCTTGAGATTCAGTTTGCATCTCACTTTAAATGCACTGTTTAGTATAGTTAAAATATAGAAGAAAAAACCTCTGGGTGCCAGAACTGTTCTGTAAGATTAAATGAGGCAATTAGAGAGGTCAGAAAGTTATTGCCATCTATGGGGAAGCTGAGACAATGCATTTGGATGGTGTGCTGGTGACTTTTAAAACTGACTAGCCTCTATGGGAGTAGGGTCATATGAGTAGAAAGAGATTTTTTTGATAAAGAAAAACATTAATCACAAACTATAAGCAAAAATAACAGTAAGCCTGGGCTCACGAAAACATTAGATTTGAAGTGAACAAGCTAGGAACTTAGATACTTACTAAAACAGGGCAATGGTGAAGCTAATATTCCAAGAACGTTTTGGTGGCTTCATATAGTTAACATAATTGCTAATACTTTTCTTAGTCTCAGGGGAAATATGGATTACAGAGTAGATGCAGGTAATAAGTGATTAATAATGACAGGCAGGGCATGGAAAGAATTCCTGTTCCCTGGTCAGACTATAATCGTTTTCAATGAACACAACTTCACATAGCTTTGGGACTTGGGTTGCTTCTATATCTGGTACTATGGATCATGATGCAAAAATGTTAAATTAAATTTCATTATTTGGATGATAAAAGTTTGTAGTGAAAAGTTGGGCAAACTAAGAGATATTTATTTATGATCTAAAGGGACTTCCAGGCTTCCTCATATTAGAAACGCTCCAATCATAATATTAATATAAATTCTAAGAAGAAACAGAAATCTTCATCAAAAAAGTCAATGTGAGTCACAGAAAAATCTGAAATAAGACAATCAATTGTCTTTGAAGGTATCTATGTCCTCACTCTGACAATTTTGTTCATTTTTTATATCTGTTCTGTGCTTTCACAATTTTAACAAAGAAATGATCAAAACTGGTGTGATACTTTTAGGACATATCAGAAAGAAAAACACTCAAAATACAATATAACAGTACAAACAAGCAAAGTGTGTGGTGTGTGTGTGTGTGTGTGTATGTGTGTGTGTGTGGTGTCATCCAGGATATTAAAGCAATAAATTTCAATAGGCAACTCTGTTTGAAAAGTACTTTGTGATTGCTCTATGAAGTAAATAAATATCCTGTAGCTAGAACTCATGAAGTAAAAAGTAAAAATATCCCAAAGCACTGTACTTTCTTCCAGACTGAAAAGTTATTAAAACATCTGGAGAAACTGAAAAAAAATCTTTCTGCCAAACCCAATCTTCTTAGCCTGCAATTCAATAATATTCACTGACTAGTCTTTCCCACTGTAACCAGCCTACTTTCATTGTTTTCACTGAAGACTATGTTGGTTATGTCTTTGAACAAATTAACTCCCCCATCCTCAATGTAAAAGCCACTGTCAGCCATGCCTCTCAGATCTCTCTTTATCTGTGCAGGCACAGAGCACACTTCCTTTCTGAAATCCTGATCACAATTCCTTTTAGCTAAAGGCCTCCTGGGATCAAATTTCCCAATTCTGACTACTAAGAAATTTCAAAAGCAGATCATTAAATATTTTGTTTTTTGGCATATTCTTGCCCTTTAATCTAGTTTCTTCTCAAGTGTTAAACAACATGCAGACATAGTAGGCACCATAGGTGAAAAGTAGCAGAAGATGGGCCAAGTGCTTCGGCCCCTGCCACCCATGTAGGAGACCTAGATGAAGGTCCTGGCTCCTGGCTTTGGTCTGGCTGAACCCTAGCCAGTGTGGCCATCTGAGGAATGAACCAGTGGATAGAAGATCTCTGTCTCTCTGAATCTCCGTCTTTCTCTGTATCTGTGCATTTCAAATAAATAAATCTTAAAAATAATAAAAATTAAAATTTGTAATTAAAAAGCCTTTAATCTTACATTCTATACAGAGAGCTAACCATGAAGATTTGAGAGAGCAACTGCATTTGATGGAATAACGAAAGCAAACTTATGATAACTATAATTATAAATACAGAAAGATATATAGCATTCAACCGCAACAGCAAAATTCAATCTTACATTGTGTGAGTGCCAAATTAATTTAGATATGGATATCTGGATGCTAACTATTAATTAGCATTTGTGAGTTAGTCTGCTCTTGGTGCCAAGTCAGAAAGTAGTTTGGCCTAATAAATGTCACTCCCAGCATCTTGCATAAACATAAACATAACAGTAACTCTTAAGTGAATGATTTTGGAAAGAAAGGATTACATTTTTAATCATTTCAACAATTATAGGTCAGAGCATGTGAGAGTCATCAGTTCTGAGTCTAATCAAAGGACATTAATTAAACTTCCTTCCAGAATAGAATAAGAATCTATACTAACAAGATGTTACACAGACACTGTGTTTGTACCTACCTGAGAGTCCTCTTCAACCCTTCTCCCTTCTCATACCTCAGGTCTAGTTGATCACCAAGTTCTCCTGGCTTTAGGTATTAGACACCTCTCTACCTTGTCCATACATCCTCATCTACAACCACTGGATAAATATCTTTCCTGCTTGCAGTCTTGATGCCACTGGTCTGCATTCTCAACCACTATCTAAGATAATTTATTTTAAAATGTTTCCTTGTACGTTTATCTGCTTTGAGCAATTGTCATAATTTACCATAGCTTTTAGGAAAAAGTCCAAACTCCTTAGCAAGGCAAACATAACTTTTTCCTCTTTGGGTCTCACTACCTTCAACTTTTGGGGCTGCCCACTACCTCCATACCCTGAACCTAGGCCCTAAGTACTCTGAGCAAGCTAGGTACTTACACACCATGCTGTTATGCATGCTGCTTATTCTGCTTTGCTAGCTTCCTCACCTCATCTGCCAATCAACCACCCAAAATTTAATAGGGAAATGCCTTTAGGAGTCAGTTCAGGCATCATCTCTTCTGAAAGATCTTCTCTGGATCCCCTACTTTGATAGCCAATGCCCTATCTGCCCTTTTTAAAAATGTATTTACTTATTTATTGATTATTATTGAAAGGGAGGAAGGGCAGAAGGGCTGAGACACACACATACACTCACACACACAGGAGGGAGGGAGGGTGGGTGAGACAGAGAGAGAATCTTCCATTTGCTGCCTCCCAAGGTACACATAAGCAGAAAGTTGATATCAGATCTTGAACAGGGATACTCTGAAACATGATATGGGTACCTCAAGCAGTGGCAACCACTGCGTGAAGTGCCAGCTCCCCGTATGCATTTTTTTTGTTTATCCTTTTTTTTGTTTATCATTTCTTTGCTTTTTTTGTTTATTTTCATCACTAGCCAAAACGTCCAAAGAGAAGGACCTGTGCTTGCTAATTTGTGTGCTCTCAGTGCCCAGTTCGGAGACTTGCTTACGAAAGTTTTTAAATTCATGTTGGTTACAACCATTACCAACAAATCATTTTTCCAACATCTTTTCAGATCACTTACTGCATACAAAAGAATGTAAAGTTTTCTGGTGGGGTCAGAGGTGGATATAGAGGTAGAAAGATGCATTCTCTCTGTCTGCAACAAATTTACAATCTAGTTGGTGAAAGAAGTAAACTCATTAAAAGTTAATTAGAAATGTTACTTCAAATTATCCATTCAATGGCAGATAAAATACAGAGTCAGTCTACTGTTTCTCTTTCTCTCCAAAATTGACAATGTAAGTGATATAATGGTACAAGATGTTTCTGGAGCTTGTGAATGAAACTTGTGAAGTGAATACAACATTTAAATAGCTTAAAAGAAGTTTATTTAAGAAATATTTTGGAATCTTTGCTAGTAACAAGGACAGCAACCTGTGGTGAGGGCAAGACTGAAGAAACAGGAGACAAAGGGTGCAACTGTTGAAGTCCCTGATGAATTTAAAAACAAATGGGAATCTAGGGACTAGAAAAAGGGGTCACATCCATAAACTGCTTCATTAAATAGGCTCCAGACAGGAACTGAAAGAAATAGCTCATTCAATGATTGTTTCCCAACTTCATAATTAAATTTTTAACATTTTCTTAATCTTGTCCAAAAATACTCTGGACTTTTAATATAATGATTATTAACTTAAAATTAATAGAAGGTATGGATGGCTACTATTTTTTCCTAAAATTAAACCATTTATGTTAATTTAATTAAATTTCAGGAAAATTTCCTAATAGTAAGAATACAGGAAATATTTGTACAGCATTATTAAACTAATTTTCCCTATTTGCTGTGCCTGAGGAAAACATTAGGTACTAAATTATCTTTTCCAGATAATCAAGGTATTTTTCATTTGCTGAATAGATGCATTACTAATTAACTTTCCACAGCTGCTTCGCTCAGTTAAAGCCCTTTTCTAATGAAGAGCATGGGCTCTGACCACAACTTTAATATTTCTCCTGTAGATTACATGTTTCAGACCTTGTTTTCTATTTATATTACCAGTACAAAGTGCCAATGAAATCATTCTTGAATAAATGAATGGATGAACGCATTAAATAACATTTGAATTATGAATAATTGAGTGAAATAAAGAGTGAATGAATGAATGCCTGTGAAGCCCCCATCCACTGTGCTGGCTATTTGTTTAATTGGTCTGGGAAAATTCATCACATGTAGTGGAAGGCATGTCCATAGTGTACTTCCAACCAAAGGATTGTTTGCCTGGTGACATCACCCATTCCTCTAGTTTGTACAGAACATCACTACAGAAATTGTGTGTGGTCAGGTTTCCAACTGGAGAAAAAAACAGCTGGGGGCCCAGTGGTGCTGAGGAAATTCATTATTTCATAGTCAATGCATTTTCTTGGATACTAATAAGATCTTTAGAAACACACGTAATACTAAGTTGACACACTTAGCTTAGGTACTTGCTTTTGCTCCTAAGTAACAGAAGTTAAAAAGATGAAAAGCAGTGAGGGCTACTTGAATAATGATTCTCAAATTTAGTATGTTAGACTCACTTGGAAAGACTAACTTGTCAATAAAATAAACACACACACACACACACACACAGAGTATTTAGAAAGTTCACAGAAGTTGTTACTTGGTAAATCTAAGTTGGAGACAGAAGTCTGCATGTTAAACAAGTTCCCTTATTTCTATGGCTCTAAACCAGAGATGGTTTTGCCATCCCCACCTTCAGAGATGTTTGGCAATATCTGTAGACCATTTTGTATTTCACAACTAAGATAGGGTATTCTACTGGAGTGTAGTGAACAGAAGTCAGGGATGCTGCTCAACACTTTGCAATATCAAAGCTGAGAGACACTGCTACTTGCTGCATGTTGTGGGAAGGGGTATAGAGGGAGACAGCCAGCGAATGGTCTAAGGCAGCAAGACTATATCATTCTGGATCATGCTCAAGATACAGATTTGAGGAGATGACATAGGTCCTAGAAAGATTTAAATGGGTATGATTATAAAGTGGTTGTAAAAGGAGATAAGCTCATTTTACCAGGAATTCCTTAATCAGCATTACTTCATTCTCCAGTGATGCTAGATAATGAAGTGTTGGCGAACCACTAATTTACTTTGCCCTAACAATAGAGGTTCAACAAACTGTTGAAATCTTTACTTAATGTATGCTAAACTGATCTTCTGTATATAAAGAGAATCGAAAATGAATCTTGATGTGAATGGAAGGGGAGAGGGCGTGGGAAAGGGGAGGGTTGCGGGTGGGAGGGATGTTATGGGGGGGAAGCCATTGTAATCCATAAGCTGGACTTTGGAAATTTATATTCATTAAATAAAAGTTAAAAATAAAAAAACAATAGAGGCTCAAAAGTGTTCATGGTGTGTGTGTGTACATATATATATATATATCCTACAAGGGAGAGACTAACTTAGAAAAAAATGATATAAATCTCCACTTATTGAACAAATATTTCCTTTAACAAATAATTACTGAGCACCTAATTCACATATATCAAAAATCTGAAAATTAATTATTATGCCTATATTCAAAGTAAGTCTCAATATAGACTTTGTTTTAATGATTTTTGTTATTTTTGGATATGTTTTTTTTTGACAGGCAGAGTGGACAGTGAGAGAGAGAGACAGAGAGAAAGGTCTTCCTTTGCCGTTGGTTCATCCTCCAATGGCTGCCACGGCTGGCGCGCTGCGGCTGGCGCACTGCACTGATCCAATGGCAGGAGCCAGGTACTTATCTTGGTGTCCCATGGGGTGCAGGGCCCAAGTACTTGGGCCATCCTCCACTGCACTCCCTGGCCACAGCAGAGAGCTGGCCTGGAAGAGGGGCAACCGGGACAGAATCCGGTGCCCCGACTGGGACTAGAACCCGGTGTGCCAGTGCTGCAAGGCAGAGGATTAACCTATTGAGCCGCGGCACCGGCCTGGATATTTGTTGTTTTTTTTTTTTAAACTATTATTTAATGAATATAAATTTCCAAAGCATGGCTTATGGATTACAATGGCTTCCCCCCCATAACGTCCCTCCCACCCGCAACCCTCCCCTTTCCCATTCCCTCTCCCCTTCCATTCACATGAGGATTCATTTTCAATTCTCTTTATATACAGAAGATCAGTTGAGCATACATTAAGTAAAGATTTCAACAGTTTGCTCCCACACAGAAACATAAAGTGAAAAATAATAGATGATTTTTTTAAATGATGATGAAATCAGATCAGACCTATCGCCATGTTTAATCCCAGTGAGAGTCAAGTTGGGAATTGCTAATTTCTTCTTTTTTTTTTTTTAACAGAAGATCAGTTTAGTATGCATGAAGTAAAGATTTCAACAGTTTGCACTCCCATAGAAACACAAAGTGAAATATACTGTTTGAGTACTCGTTATAGCATTAAGCCTCAATGATTGGAAGAATCAATATCATCAAAATGTTCATTCTCCCAAAAGCAATTTATAGATTCAATGCAATACCAATCAAGATACCGAAGACCTTCTTCTCAGATCTGGAAAAAATGGTGCTGAAATTTATATGGAGGCACAAGAGACCTCGAATAGCCAAAGCAATGTTGTACAACAAAAACAAAGCCAGAGGCATCACAATACCAGATTTCAGGACATACTACAGGGCAGTTGTAATCAAAACAGCATGGTACTGGTACAGAAACAGATGGATAGACCAATGGAACAGAATTGAAACACCAGAAATCAATCCAAACATCTACAGCCAACTTATATTTGATCAAGGATCTAAAACCAATTCCTGGAGCAAGGACAGTCTATTCAATAAATGGTGCTGGGAAAACTGGATTTCCACGTGCAGAAGCATGAAGCAAGACCTCTGTCGCTCCCCCTCTTCATGGAGGAACGACACAGGACCCTGCGCTGTTCTTTTGTCTGCTCGGCCCTCCCCGGGTTTGCTGCTGGTCCTTCCCGGGTTGGCTGCTGGTCCTTCCACCTCCGTGGAAGGGCGGTTCCCCCTGCCACATTCCCAACTTCCGCGGGGGAGCGGCACACCGCCGGCCGGCTCTCTCGGGGGCTGCACAGGTGTTCCTTCAGATGTTCCCCTTAGATGTTCCAGGTGCATGCCGTCTCTCTCCTCCTATATAGTCCTCCTCCGCCAATCCTAACTCGGCTGCCCACACGCCGAGTACGCTGCTCTCCTCCAATCAGGAGCAAGTCCTACAGTTTATTGGCTGAACTGGAGGCAGCTGTGTAGAAGCTGTTTTCTTCTCTCCCAGCGCCATATTGTGGGAGAGCAGATGCATAGAATAAGTCTTAATTCCAGTAACTTAGTCTAGTCCGAGTTGCTCCCCACAACCTCTACCTTACACCTTACAAAAATGCACTCAACGTGGATTAAAGACCTAAATCTACGACCTGACACCATCAAGTTATTAGAGAACATTGGAGAAACCCTTCAAGATATTGGCACAGGCAAAGAATTTCTGGAAAAGACCCGGGAGGCACAGGCAGTCAAAGGCAAAATTAAATATTGGGATTGCATCAAATTGAGAAGTTTCTGTACTGCAAAAGAAACAGTCAGGAGAGTGAAGAGACAACCAACAGAATGGGAAAAAATATTTGCAAACTATGCAACAGATAAAGGGTTAATAACCAGAATCTACAAAGAGATCAAGAAACTCCACAAAAACAAAAGAAACAACCCACTTAAGAGATGGGCCAAGGACCTCAATAGACATTTTTCAAAAGAGGAAATCCAAATGGCCAACAGATACATGAAAAAATGTTCAGAATCACTAGCAATCAGGGAAATGCAAATCAAAACCACAATGAGATTTCACCTCACCCCGGTTAGAATGGCTCACATACAGAAATCTACCAACAACAGATGCTGGCGAGGATGTGGGGAAAAAGGGACACTAACCCACTGTTGGTGGGAATGCAAACTGGTCAAGCCACTGTGGAAGTCAGTCTGGAGATTCCTCAGGAACCTGAATATAACCCTACCGTTCGATATTTGTTTTTAATTATGTTTTGAACTGAATTTGTCCTGCTGATACCCTGCAAGCCTATTCATTAAAAAAAAAAAAAACTATCATGTACTTTCAGTAATAGTAGAATTGGCTTTCCTAAACATTGTAAATATTAGAAAGCAATAACAATGTCTCTTTAGAGCTTCAGAACACTTCCATTAATTAACCCTTTGTCTTCTTGAAATTATCATTCCCTAGTATACTAGTATATTAGTATTCCCTAGTATCATTCCTTAGTATTTCAAGACAACTGCAAAGCTCTTTTTCTAAACCTGTAATACCTACACACAATAATTGTTTCTTTCACCAACTATGGCTGATTTACCATTTAGCAGAACAAATTAAGAACTTATCAGTAATTGTGAAAATAATTTCCTTCTTTCATTGAAATTTTTTGTAGCACTGCAGCTTAACAATTATTATTCTGGGTGGTGTAGGTGTTGTTGAAAGGCAGTGTGAAAATAAGAGCCTGAATTATGAATTCCTCCCATGAACACTGAATCACTTTGTATTTTTTTATGGCAAAAAGAATTTATTTATTTCTAGAATGAAAAAAGAACATTTTAACTTTGGGGAACATGTAAGATTGCAGTACAACATTTATATTGGATTATATGAACTATAAACTCTAAGAAAGTATTTTAATCTTTATATCTAATCATAAAACTCAGATTTTTGTGTAACACTTTCAATTTTCCAACAATTTCAATTTTTTGTATATAATTTCAATTCACTTTATAATCATAGGCGTAAAACTCCACTAAATATAGTGTTCAACAAGTCAAAGAAGATAGACCACTGTTCCACAGGAATATAGCCAAGGGCTAGAAATGATAATGAAATCATAAGATGTCAATACCATTTCTTTTAACTATAAAATAGGCTAGCACTCTTTGTTTTCCAAAAAATACTTTCTTTTGGTTTTCCCATTGCTTTAGTTCATTTGGGATGCTATACCAAAATACTTTAGACTGAGTAATTCACAGACAACATCAATCTATTGCTCATAGTTCTAGAGGCAGGGAAGTCCGAGGTCAAGGTGTGAGAAGATGTAGTATCTGGTGAAGATGATTCCTCATATGGTAGAAGAAAAATGAATGGATACTTCTCTTGGCTGTTTTTCACAGGAGCCCTAATTCCATAATCTATTCAGTTTCCATATGTCTACCTACCAACACCACTGCACTGGAAATTAGGTTTCAACATACTGATTTTGGGAGTATTGACCACAAGCCTAAGTATTATTCCAGATTCTCACAGCTGTTTGATTAACCAGATGGTTCCAAGATTAGGAGAGGTCAATGATAATGAATTTAGAAAGGTAATGGTAAATTTGACTTCTAAGTCTCCACTGTCTTGTACTCATACTTGAAATTGACAAAAATAAAAGGAAATAGTGGCTGGCATTGTGGTGTAGTGGGCTAAGCCTCCGCCTGCAGTGCCAGCATCCCATGTGGCTGCCAGTTCAAGTCCTGGCTACTCCACTTCCAATCCAGCTCTCTGCTATGGCCTGGGAGGTATATGGCCTGGGAAAGCAGTAGAATATTGGCCCAAGTGCTTGGGCCCCTGCACCTGCATGGGAAACCTGGAAGAAGCTTCTGAGTCCTGGCTTTGGATAAGCTCAGCTCTGGCTGTTGTAGCCATTTCAGGAGTGAACCAGGGGATGAAAGATTTCTCTTTCTGCCACTGCCCCTCTGTAACTCTGCCTTTCAAATAAATAAATCTTTTTTTTTTAAAAAAAGAAAAGCAAAACAAAGAAATGAAATTCCCATTGTTGGAAACATATATGAATATGGTCTAGGTCCCTTCTCTGATTTCACTTTTAGTATAGGTTCAAAGTCGTAAACCATAAACATCCCATAAAAAGTATTTACTGGGTGCAGACTTTGGTAAGTCGTATTTGAATTCTGGCACTACAGGAAACATTATTTCAATGTTTTTAATACAGTAGTTTAAAGCTATATGCAAAGTATCCCTTGCATATCAGAGCATATTTATTTTTTAATCTTGCTTATATAATAAATCTCATAGACTGCTTACTTGATAATATATTGCAAGCACACAGATATCCTCCCATAAAAATTCCTGAGTAGTTAGCATTGTAATGCTTGAAATAACTATAAATGTACATGGTTAAAAATTTTTCTTCAAATTCTCCTGTTTCCTTTTCTCACCACACAATTATATTTTTAAAAGTCATTACTACAACCTACAATGACTGGAAATAGTGCCCTCCACTTTGAGTTAGGCTACTGTATATACACCATTTTAGAACACAGCTGGCTTATGATGCTGGTAAAAATTTGAGGCAATGAAACTTGCCCAATTCTTGCCAAAATCCAATTATAGTCATAGCATCAATAAGTAGTTGAACAACATCAGATCATATTAAAAGAGCTGCTAGCATAAACCAGAAAGAATGGACATATAGTTATTTACATAATATATAATGACAATATAGCATTTTAGTTTTATGTTGAACATACTCATATCTATTTAAGTGCAGATTGTCAAGTTATTTTCCTTATTTGCATATACTTTTAAATGCTTTCCTGTGTTTTCAGTCTTTGCAAAACATGTTATTTGCAATAAGAACTCAGTTTGATTCCAAATATAATTTGTAAAATATTGTAACTTGATTTACAACCTTCAAGTATAATTACTTATGTTCATTATACCAAACAAAAATGATTAAATGGAAGCTTTTAATTTTTTCAATCACAATAATTGTCACTACATGGATTTTTACCCTACTGTTTTTTCCTCATAACACCCAAAGCTGAATCTATACTCTTTGTATCAAATAACAGACATCAAAATATCTTTCTTTACATGGATCTCATATTCACTAATGTTCACTCAAATTAATTTTAGAATAATTTTTGGGGCTGGTGCCATGGCTCACTTGGCTAATCCTCCACCTGCAGTGCTGGCACCCCGGGTTCTAGTCCCAGGTGGGACACAGGGTTCTGTCCCGGTTGCTCTTCTTCAAGTCCAGCTCTCTGCTGTAGCCTGGGAAGGCAGTGGAGGATGGCCCAAGTGCTTGGGCCCTGCACCCACATGGGAGACCAGGAGGAAGCACCTGCCTCCTGGCTTCGGATCGGCGCAGTGCTGGCCGTAGCAGCCATTTGGGGAGTGAATCAATGGAAGGAAGATCTTTCTCTCTGTTTCTCTCTTCCTCACTGTCTAACTCTGCCTGTCAAAAAAAAATAATAATTTTTGAAGATATTAATAAGAATTTTAGGGACTATTTACAATATATAGTAGATTGCTTGGTTAATAATGTCTAAGGAGGGATGTTAGCTATCTTTAATTATTGAGTGTTTGTAACACCAAACTTGTAAAATAGTTAAGTACAGCATAAGTGGGCAGTTCTGAGGCTTAAAATAAGAAAAGAAATAGCAAATTCAATATTAAGGGAAGTGTCCAGTCTGTTGTTTATAGGGTGCAGGGAAAATTTTAGTGAGTCATTCAAATGACTGAAAAAAATAGCACTATCCTAAAATTATCTAATATGAAATCTCAGCAATTTAAAGCCTGCATCTTTTTGAAATAGAACCACAGACATTAGCAAATTAAGGGAGATTCACCAGGGATCTATCTCTAACAACCAGATCTAGTTGTTCCTATTAATACTTTACTCATTAATATTTTAACAACATAATTTTAAAAATCTTGTCAAAAGTATCTCTTGGAAACATTCCAGAGCCCTTAAAATCAGTATAAATTGGTAAGAACTATTGGAAGAATTCCCAGTTTTACTATTATTGATTTTTATAACATTTGGTTTAAGTAAATACTTTTAAAACTGAGTTCAATGACTTTCTGAGCTAGCAGGGACAAAGAACATAAGTGGGGCAAGTTGCAATGCATATCTCTAACACAGACTAACAAAATCTGTTCATGGCACCTAGGAGTCTTTTGGCTGGCATCTCTTAGCCTTGCTTCATCCAGATTTTTTCCCCTTTCCACTCTGGAACTCCTTCCTGAGGTATATGATGTCTTTAAAAAAATAACTTTTCTAGATACATGAGGCTCACTATTTAAATAAGGGAACATGAATACCTCTCCTTCCCTGTTAGAGTCTCCCACTAACCAACAACTGTACCAGACAATTAATTTGTTCCCAACACTTTACTAAGCACCTGCTGTGTTTTAGACACTGGTCTACTAAAAGGTTAGAGCACTGTTTTGATGATCCTCAATACTATCCCAATGCCAATAGCAGCATTATGCCCATTTGGATTTTTTTTAAGTAAACTGGAACTTAGATGGATTTGATATGTTGGCATTATTTTTATTGATGATAAAAAATTGAAGCTAATTTTCAATCCTATAACCACAAATAGATAGGTAACCTTTACTAGCAAATATCCATAGGGCTGGTGGTGTTGTGTAGTAGGTTAAGCCTCCACCTGTAGCACTGGCATCTCATATGGGCGCTGGTTCATGTCCTGGCTGTTCCTCCTATGATTCACCTCCCTGTTAATGGCCTGGGAAAGCACTCAAAGATGGCCTAAATTCTTGGAACCCTGCACCCATGCAAGAGACCTGAAAGATACTCTTGGTTCTTGGCTTCAGGTTGGCCCAGCTCCAGCTGTAGCAGCCATTTGGGGAGTGAACAAGTTGATGGAAGACCTCTCTGTCTATCCCTCTCTCTGTCTGTAACTCTGTCTCTCCAATAAATAAATAAATCTTTTAAAGACATGGAGAGCCAGTTTAACTAAACTATGAAGAGATTATTGAACAATATTAGTCATTTAAGGAATTATGGCATTTTCAGATCATTATTCATAAATAGTAATCCATATATTGTTGGAAATATTTTGGATTTAAAAATGCTAGTAATAAGGTCAGTTTTCATTTCTGAAATTTAATACCTTGTTTGGAAATTAATATTAAAAAGTAATACTTTTGGTTAAATACTGTAATCAATACACAATTCTTCTTAAGTGCTGAAACTTAACTGAAAAGTGATCGCTGTTAAATATAAGAGTGGGAATAAGAGAGGGAAGAGATGTGCAATTCGGGACATACGCAAGCTGACTTACCTCAAACGGGAGAGTTAGAAACATACCAGGGGATTCGAATTCAATCCCATCAAGGTGGCATGTACCAATGCCATCTCACTAGTCCCAGGGATCAATTTCTGTTCACAATTGATCATAATGAAAGGACTAAGAACCAAAGGGATCACATAAACAAGACTAGTGTCTGCAAATACTAGCTGATAGAATAAAAAAGGGAGAGAACGATCCAACATGGGAAGTGAGATACACAGCAGACCCATAGAATGGCAAATGTCCTAAACAGCACTCTGGCCTCAGAATCAGCCCTTAAGGCATACGGATCCGGCTGAAAAGCCCATGAGAGTATTTCAGGCATGGAAAGCCAAGACACTCTGGGGGAAAAAAAAAAAAAACCCTAAATAAAAGATCTCTGTGAGTGAGATCCCAGTGGAAAGAATGGGTCATCAAAGAAGGAGGTACCTTTCTCTGAAGGGAGGAGAGAACTTCCACTTTGACCATATGATCAGAGTCGGTGAACTCAGGGGGCTTCCATAGCCTTGGCAGCTCATGACAAGAGCCTAGGGTGATTACTGATGCCATAAACAGGAGTGTCAATTTGTTAAGTCAACAACAGGAGTCACTGTGCACTTACTCCTCATATAGGATCTTTGTCCTTAGTGTGCTGTACATTGAGATTTAATGCTATAACTAGTACTCAAACAGTATTTTTCACTTTATGTTTCTGTGTGGGAGCAAACTGTTGAAATATTTACTTAATGTATGCTAAACTGATCTTCTGTATATAAAGAGAAACGAAAATGAATCCTCATGTGAATGGAAGGGGAGAGGGAGTGGGAAAGGGGAGGGTTGCGGGTGGGAGGGATGTTATTGGGGGGGAAGCCATTGTAATCCATAAGCTGTACTTTGGATATTTATATTCATTAAATAAAAGTTTAAAAAAAAAAGAAGTAAACAACAAAATGGCGACGAGGTGCATGCCTCCCATGTGATCCCGTAGCTGATTAGATAGAAGACGCATCAAATGATCAGCTCACGGATTGGACTGCTGTGTGCATGGACACTATAGTGCTTTTGATTGGTCGCTGCGGGTATATAACTGTGTGGCTTTGTACTGGGGGTGCTCTCTGGACTCCCGAGTTCAGAAGGCCTGTCTGCGCAGATGCCAAATAAATCCTCTTGCTTTCTAAAAAAAAAAAAAAGCATGCAGGGGCCAGTGTTGTGATGTGGTAGGTTATACCTGCACCTGTGGCACTGGAATCTGATATAGGAGTCAGTTTGAGTCCTGGCTGCTCCACTTCTGCTTTTTTTTTAAAAGATTTATTTATTTATTTAAAAGGCAGAGTTGCAGAGAGGCAGAGGCAGAGAGAGAGAGAGGTCTTCCATCTGCTGGTTCACTCCCTAATTGGCCACAAGGGCCGGAGCTGCGCTGATCAGAAGTGGAGCAGCCAGGTCTGGAACCAGCACCCATATGGGATGCTGGCACTTCAAGCTGCGGCTTTACCCACTACGCCACAGTGTCAGCTCCTGCTCTACTTCTTATCCAGCTCCCTGCTAATGGCCTAGGAAAACAGTGGAAGACGGCCCAAGTGCTTGGGGCCCTGCAATGACGTGGGAGTCCCAGAAGATCCTGGTTCCTGGCTTCAGCCTGGCCCACCTCAGCTGATGTTGCTATTTGAGGAGTGAACAGCAGAGGCAAGACCTTGTTCACTCTGTTTCTCCCTCTCTGTCTGTGAATCTGCCTCTCAAAAACATACATACATCTTTAAGAAAAAAGTAGTTATGTAGTGTATATGGTTTTTTTAATCCTCTCCCCCTGCAAAGGTTTGTATATTGGGAGCTTACTCCTCAGGGTGGTAGTATTGGGAGCTGATGAAGACTTGAAGAGGCAGAGCCTAGTGGAGCTCTTTAGTTATCTGTGGGTTTATCCTTGAAATGGATTGAGATATTTCTTGTGGGACCTGGTCAGTTCTTGGGAGAGAGTTGTTATAGAAGTTGAACTCTATGGTTCACTCTTCCCCTTCCCACTCTCTGGTTTTGTGTTTCCAGATGTAATCTGAATCTCTGACATGTGTTCCTACATCCATCATCAATTATGCAATAGAGTCTGCACTGTGATGTTTGGAGTTTTGGTCTCTACAGTTGTGAGCCAAATAAAGTTTTTCGCTGTGAGAAGCAGACTGAATATATCACTGGAGTAACAAAGGCAAATATAAGTAGATTCTGCTCCTTTAGTGACTTGTTTTAACACAAATGTCTTTTTAATTTAAATAAGAATTTCTTTCAACCAGAATTCTTAGCTATTTCAGTTCCAGAAAATATTATCTTTCATTTAATAATTTATGCCTACCACTTCTCAATCACTACACAAATGAACTGGATAGTTGGAATGATGACTATTGTGGTGCCAGAGTGACAGATTTGACAGCAAACAGAAAATTAAGGGCAAACACTTGAGGGAGGCTAACAGGAATTGAGAGAACCATACAACAAAATATTAAGAGCTGGTTAGGTGGTTCAGGAAAAACAGTGATGGATCCTGAACTGACTCCTTGCTTATGTTGGGCAATCACTAAATAAACAGGGATTGTATAAATGAATGGTGACATCTTGACATATGTCATTCAAATGAATAAAAATACATCTATTGAATTAAATGGCATTCCTTATCCTTGTCTTAATCTGTTCACCTATGAAATTTTTACCTTTGAACATACTATTCCAACAAATATGCTGTGGAACATCAGTATGTTGTTCAAAAATGATAGCTGTGAGAAGACATTGATGAGATTTCTTATTTCCAATGATAAAAATTTGGATGCTGCTAGTAATGCTTTAAAATATGTGAAAAAAAAGTAACAATGATCTAGTCATCACATGGATTTTCAGCCAGGTTCACATCTCCTGGATGACCCAGGAAACTTCAAGATTCAATTCAGTTATCAAGCATATGCAGAAGTAAATACAAATCATCTCTGGAGAAATACATATTTCCTTGCCTCAAAGAATCCTGACCAATATATTTTTAAAGGCAACTTACATGGCATAATCTTGTGCTCTAAGAAATAAGGTACTCAGAAACAGAACCACAAACATTCCAAATGTAAAAATTATCAGCCACAGACTATGAAATAACTGTGCATACTCAGTTAAAAGAAATAAAACATAAACCTAAAATCTCCAGCAAAAACATAAAATTCTAAAAGGTTATCTAGCAGATTGAAAAAAAATTACCAAATTAAAACTGTATAAATTTTACAAATGATGATAATATGTTGAATTAGAAGCATTATGGCTAATTTAATACCAGATTAGATAAAATTGAAGAGAAAATTAGGAAACCGAATGATAAATTAAAGTGGTTGTCTTAGATGGGGAAAAAGTAGAAATATGGATGACAGGTTATATGATAATGATAGAAAACAACCTAATTTAGAGTTCCATATAAAGATGAGTGAGATAATGGGGAAATCTATATTTGAAAAAAATGATGATTGAGAATTTTCAGAACAGAGATATCAAGTTGCTCTACCCTTGCTGACCCTACTTGCAAACATTTTCATTCATTTACCTCAATGTGATATATAATCAATATTTTCTGTGTGACAATGAAAAATGTGGTAAAGCACTATTTTGGTCCAGGGATGAATATTTTTCCAATAAAAATTTTTTAAATAAAAATAGTAAATATTTAGGGTTTGTGGACTATATATATTTATTGTGACTCAACTACACAGTTGTGGCACAAATGCAGCTACAGAAAATACATACAAGGCATGATTGTGTCTGATAAAACTTTACTGAAAAAAATGGTCTGGATTTGTGCTACAGGCTATAGATTGCCAACCCCTGCATTAAAGGGTCAATGCAGAGGTTACAATAAAAAATATGTGGCACCATTTTACTGCCACTGTTTGCCCTCAGAATTCTTGCTGAGCACTTTATGCAATGTTTCTTGAACTTTATATCCCATGCTAATGTACATAATGGGTTGTTAATAATGTTAGAGGCATCTATATAAAATTTATCAGCAAAAAGGTATCATTTATACACTAATTCAAGAATTTGTCTTCAGGAAACTGGAATTTAAGACAATACTATAAAATCTACAATGTAATTTAAAAAATTGTAAAGAAAACTTAAAACACTTTAAAGCTAAAAAAAATTTCCCTGAAGAAAGCTGAAACAAGTTCATTTTGAATTATAATTACTTTATAAGAAAATACACCATGGTGGATATTGCAAAACTTCAAAAAGTAATATATAGTGAAAGGCAGAAAAGCAAAATAAATGAAGCTTCATTTCCCACCAATGAGTACTGTAACTATATCTATATATTAACTATATTTTTAATTTTTTAATTTTTTTATTTGATAGGTAGAGTCACAGACAGTGAGAGAGACAGAGAGAAAGGTCTTCCTTCCATTGGTTCACTCCCCAAATGGCCACTACGGCCGGCACTGTGCCAATCCGAAGCCAGGAGCCAGGTACTTCTTCCTGGTCTCCCATGTGGGTGCATGAGCCCAAACACCTTGGCCATCCTCCACTGCCCTCCTGGGCCACAGCAGGGAGCTGTACTGGAAGAGGAGCAACCAGGACTAGAACCTGGCGCCCATATAGGGTGCCGGCACCGCAGGTAGAGGATTAACCAAGTGAGCCACAGTGCTGGCCCAACTATATTTTTTTTAGGAAATTAAGATTTCTTGATTGCCTTTTGCAGTGCATTTACACACACTTTGAAAATATTGTATTTACTTATTTGAGAGGGAGGTATAGAGAGAGGGAGGAAGGAAGAAAGAGATACAGAAAGAGACAGACAGAGAAAGGAGTGAGAGAACACTCTCATCTGTTGGTTCACTCCTCAAATGCTCACAGTGGCCAGGGCTGGAACAAATATGAGGTAGAGAGCTAAGAACTCAATCCAGGTCTCCATGTTGGTGGCAGGCATCCAACTGCTTAAGCATCACTACTGCTGTAAATCAGCAGGAGATTGGAGCCAAGAGTAGAGCCAGTACATGAACAAAAATGGGATGTATGCATACCAACTAGCATCTTAACCATTAGGCCAAATGTCTACTCCTGAAATGCTTTCCAAAGGGCATTGTTGCTTTGTAAATAGAAGGAAAAATTTTATCAATAATCCTGAGAAGAAACTATCCCAAAGTTAGGAATTACTATTTTTGACTATGACAGAGTATTTTGTTTCTTGAGAGCAGACAAATTTTCATTTACAAGGACTAATGTTTTTCTAATATAAAAATTAACTATTTTCATTTCTGTCAGTATAAATATAATAAAGAGACAAAAAGCATTTTATAGTTTTATATTATTAGAGAACTGACTATTGGACCTAAACAAAAGTTGAAGCTTGACATCCTAGATGCTAACTCCAAAAACTTAATAACTTCTATAATTATATCCATTCTGATTGAATGCCAGCCCCAAATAGTTATTTCTTACCAACTCAATTACAGAAGAACAAATATGATCTTAAGAACTACCCCCAAAATTTTTTTTCAGATTTATTTATTTATTTGAAAGTCAGAGTTACACATAGAGAGGAGGGGCAGAGAGAGACAGAGAGAGAGGTCTTCCATCCAATGGTTAACTCCCCAATTGGCCTCAATGGCTGGAGCTATGCCGATCCGAAGTCAGGAGCTAGGAGCTTCTTTCAGGTCTCCCACTCAGGTGCAGGGGCCAAAGGACTTAGGTCATCTTCTACTGCTTTCCCAGGCCACAGCAGAGAGCTGGATCAGAAGTGGAGCATCTGGGTCTCGAACCAGCATCCATATGAGATGCTGTCGCTTCAGGCCAGAGTGTTAACCCACTGAGCCACAGCACCGGCCCCCTACCCAAAAATTTAACGTTGACATCTAGGTCACGTATTGGACATATTATAAGGTGTTCATCATCAACACTAATTTAGAAAACTGAACCTCATATATCTGTCATATGATATTGTGATTTCTTTCCAAAGTATTGACTGCTTTACCACTACATTTAAACAAGTTTGGCAGCCAGTTCGGGACTGTGTCCACCCTCAGCCAAACAGAAAAACTTGACTCTGGTTGGGAGTAATAACAGGAGACTAAGACCTAGTGAATGTGTGCAGCTTATGAACCAGGACTGAGAAAAAAAATTAAGGGGGTGTGGGAGAACTCACGGTGTGGCTGAGACTTGCGTAGTCTCAGTGTGAGATGCCACAAACTCGGTAACCTTGGCAATCTGGTGAGAGACATTGAAGGGGAATCTGAGCTTACACTGAGGATTGCATAGATCCCTTGTGTGGTCCTTGGGAGAGAGCAGACAAATATTATATCCACTGGGGCTAGTGCTCAGGAACTGACTTCCATCAAGGAGAAGAGCTCAGCTGAGCGGAATTACTTCCCTTCTGAATAAAAAAAAAAGAGGGAGAGGAGATTTACCATGCTAAACCTGGTTGTGTCACCTTTGGCACACCCTTAACCCTAAAGGACTGAATAGAGCTCTCTGGCCACACCTACCACAAGCCTCTAGAGATTCACCAAAAGCAGACAGTCCACTTAATCTAGAGTCATAGTATAATGAGGAAAGTCACCACAGTGAGAAAAAAAAAAAAGAAACCAAAGAATATCTCCACAATGCCAAACAACAAATGCAAAAACCGAGGAAACAAGAACAAGGAAGCATCATGACGCTCCCAAATGAACATGACACTCCAATACAAGACTATAAAGATGATGAGATAGAAGAAGTGCAAGATACAGAATTCAAAAATTTATGATAAGAACATTTAGAAGTTATCAAAAACAAGTGCATGAACTACAGAAATCCATACAGGACAGGACAGAAAATCTCTCTTGTGAAAATGAAATCTTAAGGAGGAATCAAAATGAAATGAGGAATTTAGTAGAACATGAAATTTTGAGATATTGAAGAGAAACCAAAATGAAATGAAGAATTCAATAGAACAAACGAAAAACACATTTGAGAGCCTTAAAAACAAAATCAGTGAAGTAGAAGAGAGAATATCAGACTTAGAAGACAGAGCACAGGAAAGTATACAGTCAAACCAAAGAAAAGAAAATGAAATTAGAAATATAAAAAATATAGTTGGGAATCTACAGGATACTATTAAAAAACCCAACATTTGGGTTTTAGGAGTTCCTGATGGCATGGAAAGAAAGGATTAGAAAGTGAGATACTTGCAGAGAACTTCCCGGGTTTGGAGAAGGATAGAGACATCCTAGTACAGGAAGCTCATAGAACCCCCATTAAACATGAACAAAAGAGATCCGCACCAAGACACATTGTAATCAAACTTACCAAAGTGAAACATAAAGAAAAGATTCTAAAATGTGTAAGAGAGAAATGTCAGATTACTCTCAGAGGAACTCCAATCAGACTCACATCAGACTTCTCATCAGAAACTCTACAGGCTAGGAGAGAATGGTGAAATATAGCCCAAGTACCAAGAGAAAAAAACTGCCAGCCCAGAATATTATATTCTGCAAAACTCTCATTTGTGAATGAAGGTGAAATAAAGACCTTTCATAGCAAACAGAAATTGAAAGAATTTGTCGCCACACATCCAGCCCTGCAAAAGATGCTTAAAAATGTGTTACACATAGAAACACGGCCATTAATATGAAAGAAGGTAAAGGAAGAAAACCTCCCAGCAAAAGATCACAGGAAGTTCAAAGCATATATTAGAAATTTCTTTGGGAAAATGCCAGGGCAAAGTCACTTCTTATCAATAGTTTCATTGAATGTTAATGGCCTGAACTGTCCAGTTAAATGACACAGACTGGCTGAATGGATTAAGGAACAAAACCCATCTATTTGCTGCTTAGAAGAAACACATCTTTCCAACAAAGGTGCATGCAGACTGAAAGTGCAAGGTTGGAAAAAGGTTGGAAAAAGATATTCCATGCCAAAGAAACCAAAAAAGAGCTGGCATAGCCATCTTAATATCAGACAAAATAAACTTTAACACAAAATCTGTTAAGAGAGACAAAGTACTCAAACAGTATTTTTCACTTTATGTTTCTGTGTGGGAGCAAACTGTTGAAATATTTACTTAATGTATGCTAAACTGATCTTCTGTATATAAAGAGAATCGAAAATGAATCTTGATGTGAATGGAAGGGGAGAGGGAGTGGGAAACGGGAGGGTTGCGGGTGGGAGGGACGTTATGGGGGGGAAGCCATTGTAATCCATAGCCGTACTTTGGAAATTTATATTCATTAAATAAAAGTTTAAAAAAATAAAATAAAATAAATTTAGAGTTCAGAAAAAAAAAGAGAGACAAAGAGGGGCACTATATAATGATTAAGGGATCAATTCAACAGGAATATGTAACTATTATAAACATATATGCACCTAATTACTGGTTTGTTTAAATGATATGTTAGGAATTCAAGGGAAACTAAGACTCCAATACAATAGTATTGGGGGAATTGAATACTCCACTTTCAGCAATAGACAGATCAACCAGACAGAAGATCAACAAGGAAACAGAACATTTAATTGACACTATCGCCCAAAAGGATCCAACAGATATCTACAGAACTTTTCATCCTAAACATAAAGAATCCACATTCTTCTCAGATGTACATGGAAACTAATCTAGAATTGACCTTTTACAAGGCCATAAAGCAAGTCTCAGCAAATTCAAAAGAATTAAAATCATATCATCCAGTGCCATGGCTCAATAGGCTAATCCTCCGCCTGCAGCACCAGCACACCTGGTTCTAGTCCCGGTCAGGGCGCCGGATTCTGTCCCGGTTGCCCCTCTTCCAGGCCAGCTCTCTGCTGTGGCCCGGAAGTGCAGTGGAAGATGGCCCAAGTCCTTGGGCCCTGCACCCCATGGGAGACCAGGAGAAGCCCTTGGCACCTGGCTTCAGATCAGTGCGGTGCGCCGGCCGCAGTGCACCGGCTGCAGTGGCCTTTGGAGGGTGAACCAAAGGCAAAAGGAAGACTTTTCTCTCTGTCTCTCTCTCTCTCACTGTCCACACTGCCTGTCAAAAAAAAAAAAAGAAAGAAAGAAAGAAAGAAAAAGAATCATACCATGCATCTTCTCAGACCACAGTGGATTGAAGCTGGAAATGACCAACTCAAGAAGCCCTAGAGCACATGCAAACACATGGAGACTGAACAACATGCTCCTGAATGAACAATGGGTCAAAGAAGAAATCAAAAACTTTTTGGAAGGAAATGAGGATAACAACACAACATATCAAAACTTAAGGGATACAGCAAAAGCAGTGTTGAGAGGAAAGTTTATTCCGATAGGTTCCTACATCAAGAAATTGGAAAGGCACCAAATAAATGAGCTTTCAACGCATCTCAAGGATCTAGAAAAACTTCAGCAAACCAGACCCAAAACTAGTAGGAGAAGAGAAATAATTAAAATTAGAGAAGAAATCAACAGAATTGAATCAAAAAAATTACAAAAGATCAGCAAAAAAAGGGCTGGTTTTTTGAAAAAATAAACAATATTGACACCCCATTGGCCCAACTAACTAAAAAAAGAAAAGACCCAAATCAATAAAATCAGAGATGAAAAAGGGAATTTAACAACAGACACCCCAAAAATAAAATGAGTCATTAGAAATTACTCCAAAGAGTTGTATGCCAGCAAACAGGGAAATCTATCAGAAATGGATAGATTCCTGGACACATGCAACCTACACAAATTGAACCAGGAAGACATAGAAAACCTAAACAGAATAACTGAGACAGAAATTGAAACAGTAATAAAGGCCCTCCCAACAAAGAAAAGCCCAGGACCAGATGAATTCACTGCTGAATTCTACCAGACATTTAAAGAAGAACTAACTCCAATTCTCAAACCATTCAGAAAAATCGAAAACAGAGGGAATCCTCCCAAATTCTTTCTATGAAGCCAGCATCACCCTAATTCCTAAACCTGAAAAAAATGTAGCATTCAAAGAGAATTACAGACCAATATCCCTGATGAACAGAGATGCAAAAACCCTCAATAAAATCCTGGCCAAAAGAATGCAACAACACATCAGAAAGATCATCCACCCAGACCAGGTGGGATTTATCCCTGGTATGCAGGGATGGTTCAACATTTGCAAATCAATCAATGTGATACACCACATTAACAAATTGCAGAAGAAAAACTATATGATTATCTCAATAGATGCAGAGAAAGTATTTGATAAAATACAACACCCTTTCATGATGAAAATTCTAAGCAAATTGGATATAGAAGGAACATTCCTCAATACAATCAAAGCAATTAATGAAAAACCCATGGCCAGTATTTTATTGAATGGGAAAAACTGGAAGTATTTCCACAGAGATTTGATATCTGACAGGGATGTCCACTCTCACCATTGCTATTCAATATAGTACTGGAAGTTTTAGCCAGAGCCATTAGGTAAGAAAAAGAAATCAAAGGGATACAAATTGGAAAGGAAGAAGTCAAACTATCCCTCATTACAAATGATATGATTCTTTCTTTAGGGGATCCAAATGACTCCAACGAGAGACTGTTAAAACTCATAGAAGAGTGTGGAAAAGTAGCATGATATAAAATCAGTGCACAAAAATCAACAGCCTTAGGCTGGCGCCGAGACTCAATAGGCTAATCCTCCACCTGCGGCACCGGCACACCGGGTTCTACTCCCAGTCGGGGTGCCAGATTCTGTCCCGGTCACTCCTCTTCCTGTCCAGCTCTCTGCTGTGGCCAGGGAGTGCAGTGGAGGATGGCCCAAGTCCTTGGGTCCTGCACCTGCATGGGAGACCAGGAGAAGCCCCTGACACCTGGCTTTGGATCAGCGTGGTACGCCAGCTGCAGCATGCCAGCCATAGCAGCCATTTGAGGGTGAACCAACGGAAAAAGGAAGACCTTTCTCTCTGTCTCTCTCACTGTCCACGTTGCCTGTCCAAACAAACAAACAAAAAAATCAACAGCCTTAAAAATACAGGCAGTTCCTCGGCTGAGAAAGAACTGCTGAGATCAATCCACTTCACAATTGCTACAAAAACAATCTTAAAAGAAAGAAATAGAAGAGGATACCAAAAAATGTAAAAATGTTCTATCATTTTTAGAATTAGATAGAAAAATGTTCTATCAATGCTCATGGATTGGTAGAGTCAATATAATCAAAATGCCATTCTCCCAAAAGCAATTTATAGATTCAATGCAATACCAATGAAAATACCAAAGACTTTCTTCTCAGATGTGGAAAAATGATGCTGAAATTCATGTGGAGGCACAGGAGACCTCAAATAGCTAAAGCCATCTTGTACAATAAAAACAAAGCTGGAAGCATCACAATACAAGATTTCAGGACATACTACAGGGAAGTTGTAATCAAAACAGTGTGGTACTGGTACAGAATCAGATGAATTGACCAATGGAACAGAATAGAAACACAAGAAATAAATACAAACATCTACAGCCAACTTATATTTGATCAAGGATCTAAAACCAATTCCTGGAGCAAGGAAAGTCTATTCAACAAATGGTACTGGGAAAACTGGATTTCCACGTGCAGAAGCATGAAGCAAGACTCCTACCTTACACCATACACAAAAAGTCACTCAACATGGATTAAAGATCTAAATCTATAACCTGACACCATCAAATTATTAGAGAAAATCAGAGACCCTGCAAGATATAGGGACAGGCAAAGACTTCTTGGAAAACACCCCGGAGGCATAGGCAGTCAAAGGCAAAATTAAATATTGGGATTGCATCAAATTGAGAAGTTTCTGTACTGCAAAAGAAACAGTCAGGAGAGTGAAGGGGAAACTGACAGAATGGGAAAAATATTTGCAAACTGTGCAACAGATAAAGGATTAATAACCAGAATCTGAGATTAAGAAACTCCACAACAACAAAACAAAGAACCCACTTATGAGATGGGCCAAGGAATTCAACAGATATTTTTCAAAAAGAGGAAATCCAAATGGACAACAGACACATGAAAAAATGTTCAGAATCACTAGCAATCAGGGAAATGCAAATCAAAACCACAATGAGGTTTCACCTCACCCTGGTTAGAATAGCTTACATACAGAAATCTACCAACAACAGATGTTGGAGAGGATGTGGGGAAAAAGGGATGCTAACCCACTGTTGGTGGGAATGCAAACTGGTCAAGCCACTGTGGAAGTCAGTCTGGAGATTCCTCAGAAACCTGAATATAACCCTACCATTCGACCCAGCCATCCCACTCCTTGGAATTTACCCAAAGGAAATGAAATTGGCAAATAAAAGAGCTTTCTGCATCTCAATGTTTATGGCAGTTCAATTCACAATAGCTAAGACATGGATTCAACCTAAATGCCCATCAACAGAAGACTGGATAAAGAAATTACGGGATATGTACTCTATAGAATACTATACAGCAGTAAAAAACAATGAAATCTGGTCATTTGCAACAAAATGGAGGAATCTGGAACACATCATGCTGAGTGAAAAGAGCCAGTCCCACTGGTGCTGCGGCTCAATAGGCTAATGCTCCGCCTTGCAGCGCCAGCACACCAGGTTCTAGTCCTGGTAGGGGTGCCAGATTCTGTCCCAGTTGCCCCTCTTCCAGGCCAGCTCTCTGCTGTGGCCCGGAAGTGCAGTGGAAGATGGCCCAAGTCCTTGGGCCCTGCACCCCATTGGAGACCAGGAGAAGCACCTGGCTTCCAGCTTCAGATCAGCGCAGTGCACCAACCGCAGCGCGCCGGCCAAGGTGGCCATTGGAGGGTGAACCAACGGTAAAGGAAGACCTTTCTCTCTGTCTCTCTCTCTCACTGTCCACTCTGCCTGTCAAAAAAAGAAAAAAAAGAAAAAAAGCAAAGAGCCAGCGCCAAAGAGACAAATATCATATGTTCTCCTTAATTAGTGACAAATAACTGTAAACCTAAAAGGAAACTTGTTGAAGTGAAATGGACACTATGAGAAACAATGACTTGATCAGCCCTTGTCCTGACTGTACAGGAACAACTTAATACTTTATTCCTTTTAGTATTTTTTTGTTCTACTTAATATCATTGGTTGAACTTTTAATTAACACACAATTATTCTTAGGTGTTTAAATTTCATCTAAAAGTGATCCCTGTTAAATATAAGAGTGGGAATAAGAGAGGGAGGAGATGTACAGTTCAGCACACGCTCACTCGGACTTACCCCTAATGGTAGAGTTAGAAACATGCTAGGGGATTCCAATTCAATCCCATCAAGCTGCCATGTACCAATGCCATCTCACTAGTCAAAGTAATCAGTTTCAGTTCATAATTGAACATAATGATAGGATTAAGAGTCAAAGTGATCACTTAAACAAGACTAGTGTCTGCTAATACTAACTGTTAGAATTAAAAAGGAGAGAATGATCCAACATGGAAAGCGGGATACACAGCAGATTCATAGAAGGGCAGATGTTCTAAACAGCACTATGGCCTCAGAATCAGCCCTTAAGGCATTCAGATTCAGCTAAAAAGCCCATGAAAGTATTTCAGACATGGAAAGCCAAGACACTCTGGCAAAAAAATAAAGATCTAAATGAAAGATATCTGTGAGTGAGATCCCAGCAGAGAGAATGGGCCATCAAAGAAGGAGGTACCTTTCTCTGAAGGGAGGAGAGAATTTCCACTTTGACTATGGCCTTGTCTAAATAAGATCTGAGTTGGCAACTCAAGAGGCTTCCACAGCTTTGGCAACTCACGACAAGAGCCTCGGGTGATTACTGACACCATAAATAAGAGTGTCAATTGTTAAATCAACAACAGGAGTCCTCCTCGTGTAGGATCTCTGTCCTGAATGTGTTGTGCTATGTGATTTAACGGTATAACTAGTACTTAAATAGTACTTTATACTTTGTGTTTCTGTTGGGTGCAAACTGTTGAAATCTTTACTTAGCATATACTAAATTGATCTTCTGTATATAAAGATAATTGAAAATTAATCTTGATGTGAATGGGATGGGAGAAGGAGTTGGAGATGGGATGGTTGCTGGTGGGAGGGTGGTTATCGGGGGAAAGGCTGCTATAATCCAAAAGTTGTACTTTGGGAATTTATATTTATTAAATAAAATTTTAAAAAATCAGAAAAAATAAACAAGTTTTAAACTCATCAATTTGTGCAATAAAAAAGGATCAGAAGTTCTTGAAATTAGTTTTTTTTCTTTTTTTTAAACCCTCTCTAATCAATGATTTACCAGGAAATTCTAGAAACAGTAATCTACTAGAATCATGCCTATTAGTATATTGAATATTTGCAATGTAGTTTCTTTTTTCATTGCTACTCAAGGAAATGATTCAGTCAGATAACTGCAAGTATACTTCGATATTTCCCTCAAAGGCCATGAAATCACTGTTTTATAAGGTTAGTTATTCTTGGTCTATTTTTTCTAGTAACTATTGTACAAATTAGGCTCCCAATAAGACTCTCTTGTTTTTTTTTTCTTCTTTAATATAATTGCAAGAAAATTAATCTCACTTTATATTAGTTTGCTCCCGGCCTAGCTCCATTTGAATGAAACTAGATAGATAGATAGATAGATAGATAGATAGATAGGCTTTACCATTTGATTATTCCCTTGAGAGGAAAGGTTAACCATCCAATAATGATAATGGTTTGTATAGTTGATTTGAACCTCTAAGATGTAGCAGATCTTTCTTAGGGTATATGACTGTGTTGCCCTAATGCATAGGTTTGTCAAAATCACCCAGCGAGAAAAGAAATGATAAGCTATTTGCACTAATGCAATGACATAGAGGTGTTTATTTTATATTTTCTAGGAGTTAGATTATAAGTTAAATGAAATGATGATTCCAATATGAATAACAAAAGGAGAGGATGATGTTGTTCTGGTTGTAAAGAAATAAGGATAACACAAGCAAAGGAGATGAATCACTTCAATTACTTAACTGTGAGACAAACTATTATCACGTCAATCAATATATCAATTTGAAATATAGCAATGTGGGAAATTTCAGGGTTATAAAGTTTTGGTTACCTACAAGATAGGTAAATAAATCACAAATAGATTAATAAAATAGTTTAGCAACAGTCAAGCAATAGTTACTAATAATTGCAATGGAAGCATAGGCAATTAAACCTTTGAAACATTTTCTGAAAAAAACGTTAATCCTTCACAAGTATGACAACATCAGATGGATTGCACTACAAAATCCACAGAGAAAAACTACAGGATGATTTAAAAGGAACAAAAATAAGGTTTCTGGGTTATGCAGTCAACACACATGGTCTAACATTCAAAAACTACGATTATGGTAGCGCAAAAAATGTGAAAATTATCTGTCAATTATTTAAATGATAATTTTGTAGGCTATTTTTTAAAAGAAAAATGTAAAAACAAATATTTCTCTTATCTAAAATAACCCTATTCTGAAGTGAGGAAACTGCTCTTTAATTTTCTTTATGGATCAATTTATAAAGCACTTTCGGCATCCTGGTAATTAGTGAGCTAAAGCAAGATCAAAATATTATTTTAAATTGCCTAAAACTGTTGGGTCTAACGAGAGTAAAATAAAGTGGCTTTGTTTCAGATTATCAGATAATAGAGTACCCTTAGAAATGAAATTAGTTATTTATAATGGAGCTTAGAACTGTAACAAGCTGGGGCATTCTACCTTCAAACTTCTAATATTATATCTGAAAACTACTGAAATATTTATAAACCAATAAGATAAAACCAAAATGGTAATACTTCTTAAACAAGAAGAGCACATAAGAAACCTGCATTTATTCTTACAAAAAACAAATTTGATGAATGCATACCAAGTGAATGTATAGCAGGCATCAAAAGTGCAGTGATAAGATAAAGCATCTTTATTATGGTGCCAATTTTCTGGTGAGGGAGATAGGCAAAAACAAACAAACCAAAATAAATAATAACAGTAGGAAAGTATGCTGTGAAGAATATAAAATGAGGTGACACAAAGGAGCAAGAAGGTAACACTTTGGAATAAGCCAGAGACATCCTCAAGGAAGAATGTATAAGGAGGTATACCCAGCACAGGGTATAGAATAAAACAAAATAGAAATCACATCAACAATCATCAATACAGACAGTATTAGATAAATTGTGAGACATATATAAATTGTGTGTGTGTGTGTGTGTATACATATACATACACAGTATCTATACAAGGCAGTAGGTCAAAGGCATGAAATACAGGTAACAAAACACAAAAAAGTCCAAGATATATGTTGACTTTGAAATTAAGGTTGCTAACAATTACAAAAATGTGGCCTTCGAGATGTGGGCAGGTATGAAGACCAAGAGTAGTGATGGTCAATGTTTAGCATAACAATATGTTTTAATATTTTGCATGTAAGAGATATTCATTCTTTGCCTTTTGAAATTATAATTAATGCTAAAAAATTTAAAAGGAAGATAAGCATTTAGTCTAGCAGTTAAGACTACTTGGGATGCTGCTATCCCATATCAGAGTTGGTTGAATTCCTGGCTCTGGCTTCTGTTTCCCAAACCCTGATAGGCAGTGGTGAGGGCTCAAGAAATTGGGTTCCTGTCACCCACATGGGATACATGAATTGAATTATTGGCTCCTGGCTTTGGCCCAGGGGGTAGGCATTATGGGCATTTATGCAATGAATCAATGAACAAGAACTCTGCCTGTATTCCTGTATATATTTCTATCTCAAATAGGTAAATAAAAATTAAGAAATGAAAAGGATAGCAACTTGACCCATCAATATTAAAACATTTCTTGTTTCAACTTCATTGCTGTAGTGTCACTTAAGTCAAACTTTCTCGGGATACAAAAAAAAAGTAGCACTACCTCTTAACTATTAACTGTTCTTAGAAGACCTATACTAAAAGTTAAAATATTCATATCAATAAAATTATTGTATATGTGAACATAATTAAAATAGAACAGATGTGGAGAAAGAAAATAAAGTTGTCTTAACCTTCATTGTTCTAAAATTGACGCAGAAAAACATTGTTTGATGATAAAACATTCTGGTAAAAAGTGTAATAGGACACAAGTACCTTCACAGTGTAAAGTCTTTTGATTGCTTTTCAGGTACATCAAGGAAACATGAAATATACTGATCTCTTGAGATTATCTGCTTTGAAAAGCAACTAAACTCATATCCTCTCTCTCTCAATAGTGTTTTCAAGGACACCTTAAAAGTTGAATTTTGTAAAGCTACACATGTTCTTTGTGATGGATCAGAGTCACATTATCAGCAAATGTTGGGGAAAGTGGAGTGTGATTGATTCCTAAGGTTAATGCTGACCTCAAATGCCAATGGCTTTGTAAATAAAATCCAACACTTTACACTGTCTGTGAAAGGAAACCAAAGGAGGTATAAAATAGGGGAATGTTTCTTTTTGTAGTGTCCCTTTAATAGTCATAAAGGACTTTTGGAGTAAATAACACTTTCCTTTGTTTGGGTCAACACAAAAATCCATCCTCCCCAGTAAAATGATGATGAAACTAAATCAAAATTGGCTTTTATTCACCGAGATATGCAAGTAGCTATAATAAGGAGTTTAAGATAGTATAAGTTGATAATTAAGTTGGAACTTTACAGTATTTATTCTTTCTTTGGCTATAAAACACACTAAACAACACTAAATAGCACCTCAGAATATACAACCAAAGTCTTCTACAGCTATTTGTGTAGAGAGGAAAGCCTACAGAGATTTTATGGTTTTTGATTTTCCACATCAGAGCACCAGTTTTGAGTGTCAGCTGCTCCATTTCAATCCAGCTCCCTCGAAATGCACCAGGGAAGGCAGAGGATGATGTCCCAAGTGCTTGGGCCCCTGCTACCAATGTGGGATTCTTGGATGGAATGCTTGGCTTCTGGGTTGGTCTGCCCACTCCCAGCCACTGTGGCCATTTGCAGTAAACTGGCAGATGGAAGGTCACTGTCTCCTGTGTCCTGCTCTCTCCTTTTCTCTTCCCCTTCCTACTCTCTCTTTCAAATAAATAAAGAATAAAGAAAAAACTTTATCAACAAGGGCATTTGACCATTTATCACTCGGGAAAGCTGGGATTCTCCTAAGGTACCAGGAGAAAAGACTCCTTAGAATATCAGAAAGTAGAAGTGAAAGATATGCTTAATATTATTGATTTCTCACCCACATAAAGACATTTTTGTTGTTTCAATTAAATTAATTCCCTTGGACTGAGAAAATTGCTAGGGGGTTTTGCTCCTTTTCCAAAAATTCTAATAATATTTCTCTCCTAGACTCTCTGTTAAGGGATAAGTAACAGCACAAAACTTGAAATACTGGTCACATTTGGGTTGAAGAACATTGAGAGAATCTTTGAATACATAGAACACTACAATATCATGCTCTGACAGCACACATGTGCTATTAGCTTTGAACCTCTGCTCTCTGCCATAAAAAAAAAAAAAGCACAAACATAGTTTATAATCTATATAACTACTTAAAGTATAGGAGAGTAAGACTTAACTGTTAATTTTTTCTGCTATTTGAGATATTTAAATCTCACAGAATTATCCATGATATGAAAATGATTTTGATCAGATATATTGCAACTACTTGTACAAACAGAAATACACAAAAGAATTACTCATCCTTTTTTGTGAAATTATATTCTTTTGCCTGAAATCATAAAATATATAAAAATTAAATTTTTTTTGACAGGCAGAGTTAGACAGTGAGAGAGAGAGACAGAGAGAAAGGTCTTCCTTCCATTGGTTAACCCCCCCAGATGGCTGCTACAGCTGGCATGCCGATCCGAAGCCAGAAGCCAGGTGCTTCTTCCTGGTCTCCCATGTGGGTGCAGGGCCCAAGCACTTGGGCCATCCTCCACTGCACTCCCTGGCCACAGCAGAGGGCTGGACTGGAAGAGAAGCAACCAGGACAGAATCCGGCGCCCCAACCAGGACTAGAACCCAGGGTGCCGGTGCCGCAGGTGGAGGATCAGTCTAGTGAGCCGCGGTGCAGGAAAAAATTAAATGTTAATCTATTCATAATAAAACTAAGTGGAAGAAAAATAGAAATATTGTACTAATCTGTAGTAAATTCAAGGTCACGCAAGTAATGTATTGGCTGTATGATCGCAGAGATTGCTACATCATTTTTCAATACTAAGCCAAATTACTGGTGAAGACACTGAAAATAAATTTGAGGTTCTATAATTCTAAAATATCAGAGCTTTTAAAAAATCCTCTTGGAATTCACATTGCAATGTGACTTAAGCATTAGATAATGCAATCCTATCTCAAGAAGTAACCTGATGTCATCACTGCACACAAATACATTCATCACACTCTCCTGTAGATCCAAAATGGAGAATGCTTTCTAAGTGTAACTCACATCTCACTGGATTATATTCCTGTTAACTAACAAGTGGCTGAAATAATTTAATGTGCTTTGAATATTCAGCACAAAGTAATATAAGAAAACATCTGTCACTTACGTTTTTGAGTCATCCCACAATACACAATAGGGATTCAAGGTACCCTAAAAAAAAGCAGAGAAAGTTTCAATAAATAGATCGTGAATACATACAAAAAACTTAACTTTTAAGTTAATCTCACATAAACTTTTTATGTGAGATTCAAACAGAATGGTAGGTTTCTTCTTGCAGTAGGATTCTTTAAAGCTTTCACCTCAGTTTGTTTTTCTTAAGAAATGTACATTTCCTTTCTTGTAGACTTAATAACACATTTTGTGACACTCTGTGAAAGCAATAATATATTTAGTCTTAGTATTACAACCTACATTTACTTTTGTGAGAATTTGAAAGCAAAGCTATCATACAGTGTAATTCCATATTTTGAGTGTTTCAGTTGCATATCTGTTTCTCTAAAATTTTAATTGCTGTGCTACTTTCCTTAAAAATAGTCAAATTTTAAGTAGTCAAAATTTAAATTACAATGAAGCATATCATATTAGACACATGTACAATTACCACCACCACTTCCTCTTCACCCTCCAGCCGGTGCTTCCTGGAGGCAAGAGGTGGTATATTAAACTGTCCACTTCTGCAGAGTTTTTTGATTTTCAGTACTTTATTCACTGACAGATCATGTTTGGATAGCATTACTTCTAGTGAAACTTTGAGAAAGAAGTGCTAGATTTTCATTCAGTTCAATCATGAAGTATTGAGTATTAACCAAGACATTTAGGATGACACATGAAATTTCCATACAATTATCCCAAGTATATTTTTTAGTTGATCTAATGCTTTTTTTTTCACTAAAACTAGATGTGACTTCAGATTTTTTTCAATATAATGCTTTAAAAATGACTAACAATTAGAGTCAGAACTTAACTTGCAACATATTTAATATTGTTACCAAACCCATATTTAGCTATTTACAACATTTTGCACAGAATTCTTCCTGGAAGTTTTGATCTGTTTTCCCAAGTATATATTTTTTTTATTTAAAGAGTCCTAATAATGTAAAGCTTCTTCTTGCTGTCTGCCTGTTCACATTCACTGGGCCTTATTTTGCCATTTGAAACAACTTAGTAATTTTTCCCTTAACTAGTATCTTTAGATATATACAGATTCTATTATATCCCTGTAGAATCTTCACTTAACCATTAAACATATTCTGTAGTCTTCAAGTTCTCTTATCCTCCACATCATTCATTTCTTGGTGCATATACTCATAGAGTAGGGAAATACCCATTTGCTCTGTGAAGAGCAGGGTGGAACTACCGTCTCTACAATTTAGATGCTATAATTCCAACAATGCAAACTAAGATGCTAACAGATATTTTGGTAGACTCTTCTTGAGCTTGACAGGCATGACTCATGTATTGCAGTCTTTTGAGTTCTTTTTAAGTCATGATTTTGGCATCCCACACATTCACTATTTCTTCCAAGCTTTGCATCATTGCAGGATCAAGAAACAAAAAGGGTCATCTGCGTTCTTATCCAACCAAGTCATTGATAAAAGACAATAAATAAATGAACACAGTTCAAAGATATAGCTCTAAAACAGGCCACTGGCTCTTTTCCACAAGTTGAGACACTCCCTTAGTGCCAGAAAGCTGTGACAAATCTCAAGCTTCAATTTTGTCAATAATCTGACAAGTACTAGAGTGGGTCTGGCATAACAACATGTTCACAAATATAAGCAGGCTTTTTGTGAATGGTGCCCTTATAAAGTGCTGTTTGCTGTTTACATTCTAGAATTTTGTAGAAATAAAAATTAAACTCACTATTCCAGAATTTAAGAAATCTACCGAAATTTAATTTATCATTCAGTTTCACTGGGAAATTTGACTACCGCCAATATTAAGGGATCATAACCATTCTCCTCAAACCACATATTCAAAGTATCTATTTTGTCAAATGTTACTATTTCTAGAATAGACTCCTAGAAAATAAAAACATCCTTCCCTGAAAATAAAAGAGTCCTAGTCACACAGTAGTAGATAAGGAATGCACATATGGAATTTTTATCTAACAACACAAGAGAAATGTTCGTATCAATGTCACTAGTCAGAATTTACCAAGTAAGGGGAAAATGACATTTAGTAGAGTTTTATGGAAGAAGAAGGTTCTTATATGTTTCTTATAAAAGTCTTGGATCTGGATGTTCGAGGGATATAAAAGGGTATGTGTCTTCCTCTAAATTATGAAGCTCTATCTAGTTGTTGTTGTTTTTTTTTTGTTTTGTTTTGTTTTGTTTTGTTTTTTGACAGTTAGAGTGGACAGTGAGAGAGAGAGACAGAGAGAAAGGTCTTCCTTTGCCGTTGGTTCACCCTCCAATGGCCGCCGCGGCCAGCGCACTGCGGCCGGCGCACCGCGCTGATCCAAAGCCAGGAGACAGGTACTTATCCTGGTCTCCCATGGGGTGCAGGGCCCAAGCACTTGGGCCATCCTCCACTGCCTTCCCAGGCTACAGCAGAGAGCTGGCCTGGAAGAGGGGCAACCGGGACAGAATCTGGTGCCCCGACTGGGACTAGAACCCAGTGTGCCGGCGCTGCAAGGTGGAGGATTAGCCTAGTGAGCCGTGGTGCCAGCCAGCCCTTTCTAGTTTTACCTGGAATTTTTTTTTTCATGCAGCTTATGACTTAACTGATAAGCCATCAGCATAGCTAAAATGTTGCATTATGAGGTTATTCTGTAGTTATTTAGCGTTATATTCAACAGAGCTCAAAGCACTTTATAAGCAACAAGTTGTCATTGGAACACGACAATGAAGTATATGGGAGCATATATGTAGATGATATTAGAGCATTTACACATAGCTCAATGATTTTAGAAATATATTAATTAGTTTAAGTCTATATATAAACTAATACACAATACTGTCTAAACGCTTATTACCTCATCATTATTGTTCATAATATGTTATGGCAAAACAAAATAATATTAGAAAAGAAATACAATATAAACTTGTTTGGATATTCATTTCCTTTTTATTCCGTTAAAGAAACTGATCTCCACTCAAACAAAAGTATAAAGAGGAGGTGGGATGGTTTGGGGGTAGGAGGGCAGCTATGGGGGGAAGAACAGCTTTAATCCAAAAGTTGTACTAATGAAATTTATATTTATTAAATAAAAGCTTTCTATAAAAATAAATAAAAATTACATTAAAAAAGAAACACTTTTTTAATTATTCCATATTTTTGTCAACACCCAGTTTTACACTTGATCATCTTTCACTCTTGCTTCTTAGACACTATATCATGTGCCTCCTTAGCTCCTCCTTATCTATAGATACTATACCATTTCTCCTCCTGTCCTTACAAAAATTTATCTTTTAAAGATGTTTCACTTATTTGAGAGGTAAATACAGAGAAGGATACAGAGAGCTCCCATTTGCTAGTTTATTCTTCAAATGACAGGAATGGTCTGGGATGGATCAGGCTTAAGCCAGAAACTGAGAACAAAATCCAGGTCTCCCACTTGGGTGGCAGTGAACCAATTACTTGAGCCATTGCCACTTCCTCCCAGGCTTACATTAGCAAGAAGCTGGAATCAGGAGCCAAGATGAAAATCAAACCCAGGTAACTCCATCTCATGAGGGACATGGGTACCTTAACTGGGATCTTACCACTAGGCTAAATGTCTAACCATATTCTGAGAATTAAGACACCAGCCATGTGAAAATCATTATTGGTTCCAAAATACAGTGTTTAATATTAAATGTCACTATTGTGTGAAGTATACAACAGATATTACTAAGTAAGTATTTATTTTAATACAATCACCACTATTAAGGAACATCAAAAAGTTCATGGAAAATTGGAATTAGGACAACTTTAAAGATTAATTAATTAATTTATTTGAAAGCGAAAATGACAGAGAGAGAGAAGGATATAATTGTGCACGCACACACACTCACACACACCAGGGAGATATAGTGAAACAGAGAGAGAGAGAGAGAGAGAGATCTTCCTTGTCCTGTTTCACTCTTCAAATGGCCACAATAGTCACGTTTGGGCCAGGCCAGGCAGGAGCCAGGAACTCCATTAGGGTCTCCCACGTGAGTGGTAAGGTCATCATCCTCTGGTTTCTCATGCATGTTAGCAGAGAAATGCATCAGAAATGGATGATCCTGGACTTGAATTGGCACTCCAATATGAGATGCTGGCATAGCAAGTAGTGATTTAATTCACTGTGCCACAACGTCATCCCCAGAATAACTTTAGTTTGATCCAAAAATTTTTGAAATTCATGCATAATTTTTTCATAATACATTTTCCATGGATATGAAAGTTTACATGCTGAAGTTAGTTAAATATTTGAAGTTTAGAAAAACGATCTGTACAAATAAAGTAGATGAGTCTTAGAACCTGGATAGACTAGTCACTTAAAGGATAAGAAAGTGAAATGAAACACATAACTTAAAAGACAGTGATAAATGAATTCTAAACATTTTTAAAAAGGCTAAAAAAGTTTCTGCTGCGAAACTACTTACAAGCTATTTGCTATAATTTTCAGATCGCTTTCTCAAAGGGACGTGGCTATAACAGTTATGAGAAATTTATAGGAAATCAATAACAGGAAATTGTGAGCCCAATAACAGTAGAAAGAAAAATGCAATGACAAGAGCAAGAGGAAAATAAGCAAGCTGCGAACTAACCTCTAGGAGTTGATCTAGAAATGTTAAACTAAGAAAACAAAATTTGCCAGGTAAGTGAGACAGATGGGCTAAAGAGATTAATTTGCCAAGCTGTCAATATAATTGGCATTTAAAATATTAAAACTGTGTATATTTGAAAACTTTTGAGAAGATTATGCTATTCCTGACAAGCATTTTTGGCAGAAAACCAAAATACACTAAAAAAAAAAAGAAAAAGAAACCCACACAGACACAACACCACCAGAAACCTGCCTCCTTGACTGTATTAAAAAGAGCATAGATGAACATAAGTTAAACATTTCTACTCATTTTTAAGCATTTAAAAAATACTACATGACCCATATTTCTTAATTCTCACTTACACTTTCAAGTATATTTCCTATTTTTTAATCTTCTCTACTTTATTTCAATATCAACAAAACTGACTTATTTAACAGTAGACTATATCAACAACTTTATCCACATAAGTATGTAAGTGGCATTCTATTGTCTTTTTGTTTGAATAGTTTTTGTTTTCTTATTAATAAAATAGATAATTTGCCCAACTTTTCTAACCCTAGCTCTCTCTGGTTTGACAATAACATAATTAAATTCATTTTATTCTTTTGAAAATTTTCAGAATAATTTTTCTATGGAATACCTTACATTTAACTATGGTAAATTATTCTTATAAAACAGGTAAGTCAGAAAAAAAGAGAAAGATGATCAAAACAAGTTCATCCATTCCTTTACTCATTCAGGCAGAAATAATTTAGGAAACAACCACAGTGTAGACACTGTAATATAAGACTGAACCAAAGAAAATCTCTGCCTCAGAAACGGTGGAAGGGGCAAAAAAAAAAAAAAAGTCAATAAGTAAATATATAATACGAGAGCCTTCAAAAAGTTCATGGAAAATGTTTACCATGAGTAAAAGTATGCATGGATTATAAAATTTTTAAATTGTATTTATTTACTTGAGAGAGTGAGAGAGAGAGAGAGACAGAAACTCCTATCCTCTGGTTCACTCCCCAAATGCCTGCAGTGGCCAATGCTATGCTGGGCTTAAGCTGGGAGCCAGGAACTCGACCTAGGTCTACCCCATAGGTTGCAAGGACCCAGTTCAGTTATACAAACTATCATCTGTTGCCTCTTTGCGTACATCAGCAGGAAGCACATTGTAAGAGTAAGAGCCAGGTATTGAATCCAGGTACTCTGACGTAGAGTACAGGCATCTGAAACAGCATCTTAGTGGTTAGACCACACATGTGCCCCAGATTTCAAAATTTTTGCATCAAATGAAATATTATCTTTTAATCCAATATTTACAAAACCTTTTTGAAGTCTCATCACATTTGCTATAATGAAAAGCAAATCACTGTGAATAGGAAAGACTGGGGAAGGTGACAGTTTGCAAATTTGTGTATTGAAAAAATTTCACTAATAAGATGATATGTGAACAGAGATCTGAAGGAAATTGGTTACACAAAAGATAAGAAAGTTGCAATAAAAGCAAATGGTGACCATGCTTATTTAAATTTTCCTTTGTTATTTTAATTCTAAGTTAAATTCATATGTCATTTTAATCACACTCTTGCTTACTTAATGTTTTCAAAGCATTTTCTTTGTACTTACTATAGAACCAGGTGCAATGAATACTTATCAAAATAGATTCCTTAGCTCCAGGAATTTTGAGACAGGAGCTAAACCTAAGAAATTACATTTTAATAACTTCCTCTATCAACCCCACTTTCCATATTTACATGAAATTTGGAGAATCACTACTGAAGGCACAGAAATGACATGGTGGATACATTTAAATTCTACTCTTACAGTAATTCTGAAATCCAGCAGTGTTATTATTTATTATAGTCTCCATTCTCTGCAAGAGATCACTATATTCAACTGTCTGAAACTTGTTGAAGTGATAGATTTATTAGTCAACTAGATTTAGTCATTCTATTTTGCAAACATATATCAAAAGATTACACTGTATACTTTATACTCTGTGAGGGTGTGGGTGCAAACTATTGAAATCTTTACTTAGTGTAGAGTTGGTCTTCTGTATTTAAAGTTAATTAAAAATGAATCTTAATGAAGAATGGGATAGGAGAGGGAGCAGAAAGGGGGAGGGGAGATGAGGGTGGGAGGGTGTGTATGGGGTAAGAACCACTATATTCCTAAACGTGTACCTACGAAATTTGCATTCATTAAATAAAAGCTTTAAAAATAAAAAGATTATACTGTAAACCATAATTATAGACAATTATTATTTATCAATTAAAAATAAACTTATAGGTGTGGGCATTTAGCCTAGTGGTTAAGACACTTGTATCCCACTTGGATAGCCTGGTTCAATTCACAGATCAGGCTGCTGATTCCAGTTTCCTGAAAATGTAGACCCTGGTAGGTAGCAATGACGTCTCAAGTAATTATATTCTTGTCACCCATTCTGTACGTGGCTCCTGGCTCTAGCTCCAATCAACCATTGGCATTATAGGCATTTGGGAGTGAACCAACAGATGGGAGTTTCTCTGTCTCTGTTTTTCACTGCCCCTCAAATAAATAACATTTTAATAAAAATAAAATTAAATAAAAGAAATACTATGGTTACTTTACTCTGTTTTTGTTTAAACTTTTGATTGTTTAGTGCTCATGTGCCATATTGAATTACTAATTGGGAAACCTTACAACTTTCCTGTGACTTTCCTCTTGAGGCATAATTAACCCCTCCTCTGTGGAGGTAAAGCAAGCAAATAGGCAAAGCTGCCAAGGTCAGGAAGAAGGGCAGTGACTTTGTCCTACTTTTTCACTCCCACTGCTCTGAGTCAGATATCCCAGGATGATTCTTTCTGTCACATTATCCAGTGAATTGGACATTGACTTCTTGGTATGGATGGAAGAAAAGTTGTTCAACTGACACTCCACAACCTCACTTTTATTTTCCAATTTTTAGACAGCAAAGCAACACATAAAGTGAGCTAAATTTTGCTGAGCCTATCCACCCTTTCTTTCCTCACTAAAGTGTAATCGTTATTACAAATGATTGCATAAATGGATCTGAGGGATTCGTTAGGAACATTTCCAATGTGATTGACCTGACCTGCAAAGACAAATCCATATCCTCTTTATAATTCTGATACTACTTGAAAAAAGAGACATAAAACATTCTTAGAAATGTGTGGGAGGAGAAAAACGGCATTAGGAGACATAAACGTTTTCACAGTCAAACCTCTGATGGGTTTCTAAGAGCTAATAATGAAAGGAACCCTCTCAGAGCTCCACAGTCAATGAAAGTGTAGTACTCCATCCAAGTGGATGAAGTACATGAAAAAATATAGTATAAAACCAAATACCAAGAAAAAGTCTTCTGAATGTGCTTCTCCAAACCTTTTCTCGAAGTATGGTAAGTTCTATTCAATATATTTTAGTATTTTAAATGATAAAAGAAAGAAGCAACTTTTTATATTACTCTTATTTTGTATTTGAGGGGGTAGCTATCATAAAACTAATGTATAAAGAGTCTCTTTAACACAAATATGTGTTGTTACATATTTAAATGTTCTGACAAGGATTGTATAGAGCATCATATTGAGAACCAGTTAAACCACAAGCGTGGAAAAGAAGTGCTGGATTTAGCTAACCCACAAGGAAGTAAGAAATGCAGAATATTGTTTTACCAGAATGAGTCACATCTGTGTCACATAGCTCTTCTCAGGGAGTTGTCAGCTATTTAATAGGAACACAAGGAGAGGGAACATACTTAATTCACTTTCTATGATATGGTTATTTTGTAGACAATATTAACCAAATGACACTGTTTTTATAAATGTGATATGAGCTTGCTTCTCTAATTTCTGACACATAGCACTAATCTGAATGTACATTATTGCCTGATGACTACTTCTATTTTTCTGCTGGGAAGCAGTAAAAGTAGAACCATCATTAGGAATTTTTTGGTTTGTATATTATTCAAAGAAAGCCACTGCCTAACATCTTCTAGTATTTTACCCAGACATTATTGCATCATTTCAGCAATGGCTACATAAAGTCTGGGTGTAACTCTCAGCAAATAAATGATCTTCTATGGGTAAAAACGATCCAAATATTTCAATAAGTTGAAGTGGCCAATAACTTAATAAACAAGTCCTTAAATATAGCATATAGCTTGGGAATTTTCCCTTTATATCTGAGAGAACATAACAATATGTCCTAATAATAATTTTCCAGCTGTAGCAGAGAAAAGAGCAAGAGTGATTTCCACTGCTCAATCTTTTATCTGCCAGTAGAGAAGCTTTTCTAAGTTGTTTCAAGAGCATAACAAATCTTCAAATATTAGAGTTTCCCTTGACAGTTAGCACCTTGTTCCATAAGGCCCTTCTTTAGGCTGCCTAGGTAATTCTGTTTCATGGCATTCTCCTATTTCCCTGATTATCCAGCACTTTTCAATGTCCATTCTCACTGTCTGCTGATTGTTTCAATAAAGTTCCTACAGTGCTACTCTAATAATTACCAGAAAGAGTCTGGCATTGTGGCACAGCAGGTAGAGCTGCCTCCTGAGGTGCCAGCATCCTATAAGTGTGCCAGTTCGTGTCCCAGTGGTTCCACTTCTGATTCAGCTCCTTGCTAACAGCCTAGGAAAAGCAGCAGAAGATGGCCCAAGTACTTGGGCCCCTGCCACCCACGTGGGAAAAAAAAGATGAAGTTTCTGGCTCCTGGCTTTGCCCTGGCCCAGCCCTTTCTAGGAATTCAAGCAGTGAATGTAAGATATTAACTCTGACTTAAAAATAAATAAATAAATAAATAAATTTATTTTTAAAATTTACCAGAAAAAATGAACTGCTAATTGATTTTCATTGAATAACGCATTAACAATATTGCAGTGAATCTGATGTAAAATAGCACTACTGATATACACATATGTTATCATTATTTAAAAATGAATTTACCATATTTTAATGTAAAGTGTATTAGGTTTCGAAAGCTGCTGTAACAAATTGCCACAAACACAGAAGCACATGCATTTTCTCACAGTTTTCATAGGGCAGGAGTCTAGTGAGTTCAGCTGAGTGAGTCTCACTCAGTGGAAATTAAAGTGTTGTCCAGACTGAACTCCTTTCTGGAGCATGTGGCGATGAATCCAGTTATAGCTCCTTGCAGTAAGATCTCCATTTCTTTCCTGGTTGCAAACCAGGGATTATTTCCAGCTTTGAGGCCACCCGCTTCCCTTAGCCTACAGCCCTCTTGACAGTAATGCAGGTTGAGTCCTGACATTACATCTTTCTGACCTCATTTAGGAAAGATCCTCCACTCATAAGGGATTTTTATAATTAAACTGGGCTTACTCAGATAATCCAGGAAAATTTTCCCATCTCAAAAATCCTTACCTTTAATTACAGCACACAGGAGTTCCCCATTGATGTATGATCATATAAAAGTCCTTTTTCATACATGTAATATGTAATAGCATATTTAGAATTTCTGGGGATTACTATGGGAGATCATTATTCTACCTACTACATAGGAATTAACAAACTACTACAGCCCTCATCAAATCTGGCCTGCCACTTACTCTTGTGAATAAAATACTCTTGGATAGACACGTCCATCTTTTTATATATTTCCTACAGTTGCTCTCACATTGTAACAGCATAGTTGAATGGATGTGACAGGACCCATTGCAGCTCTCAATCTTAGAATATTTACTTTCTGATTCTTTACTGAAAAAGTTTGCTGATCCTTGCTCCCCAAGAGTAGCACATTTATTTAAAAATCTTGAAGAATATCAATTACATATTATGAATAAAAACAAGCTGAATTTCAAAAGTGAGAAAGATGCTTACTCAAGTTTAGGAATTTATGATATAACTGAGAAACAATTGTAGCTGGAGAACAATTTCTATCTCAATTTCAGCTATTGGCAGAATCATCAATCTCCTAGCCTAAGTGTCTAGTTACCATTTTTAGACTCTCTCATAAAAATTTCCAAGAACTCTAAGCAGTAAAAACCAACAATCTCTTCCAAATGAACAAAAGCTAAGGTAGAAAAGTAATTTTAAAAGTAAATGGATACAAACACTCCTTGCTGACAAATATAGATGCATAGACTGGACATTTTATAGCTCTGCCAAATGCTTTTTAATTCTTTAGCTGATTAGCCCTCGGCATTCATGAAAATATCCACTGATGAATGCTGTAATTTCTTTGCATTGTTTTTCATGCTTATCTAATGGTAGCAAGCATATAGTCATGTATTAAAGTAGTCCATTATGTTTCTCAACATTATTTATAAAGGTTATGGTACATACTCATGAATCAAATGTCTTAATTTCATAGCTTGATCTATTTGTATGCAAGAAAAGACACAAATCCAGAAGCTGAAATTCTCATTGACTCTTTTGTACATATGACCAATTTCGGAACTACATATACACTTGATAGGTTTTTACCAACCTTGAAAGATGGCAGTAGTTCCCTACATTAGAGTTGGTACCCAGGGGATGAAATTAAAAAATAAAAAGCAAGATTAGAGTAAAGGCTACTCTAATTTCTATTTTACTGATAAGAACAGATATTACACTTGATCTTAGCCAAAAGGTGCAGAAGCAATCTATCTTTCCGCTCTAAATGGAAACTACATGAAGACTTTTTATTTGGAAAAATAATGCATTGAGGCTTGCAAAGTTGATAGAACACGAGATAACTAAGATGCATTTTTAAAATTCTTCTAACTCTTCTATAAAATGGAGATGCCATCCACCATGAAAAGTCATTCTAGGCTCCAAACTGTCAGACCCAAGAAATTCTAATAAGAGGTATGTGTTTGTGTATATGTGTGTGTGTGCGTATATATGTTATATGTGTGTGTGTTTTGCACATACACTCATACTCAATTTAACTTAGTTTTCAACAATATTTTCAGTAAAATTACTAGCTCTCCTTATGCATTATAGCATCTAACAGTTTGATAAATATAAATGTCACTTTAAAGAGACTATAAGTAATTTTGAAAAACAAAATTCATTTCCTGAAAAAGCAAATTTGTTATTCCTTAAACCCAAATAATGACTATGTCCAAACAGTAAGTACCACAAACTCTTGACTGTATGGATCATGAAAATGAAGCCATCAGCCTGAAAAAAAGTGATTAAAATAGTATATTACTCACTAATGAGCTAGGAGCTGCTTAAATTTTCAATTGACTTTGCTAAATACAATTTTGATTGCAAGGTTCTACATTCTATTACCTATTCCTATCAGTTCCCATGGGCCTTATTATATTTAACATACTTTAAATGCTTTTTGTAAAATGCTTTCTAAAAGAAAACATTTCATTTAGAAAATATTATCAGGCTTTTCCCTTGACTAAATATAGCTTTTAATTTTCATCCTAGTGCAGCAGAAAAAGGAGACAGATTTCATATTAGGGATATGCCATACCTAAAATATTTCTATGTCAAGGTAATAGCAGACATACACACACACACACATACATATATATATATATATATATATATAATGAAATTATAGCTTTTTAAAAAATATTTACTTATTTGAAAATTTCAGAGACAGGGTGATCTTCCATCTATGGACACACACCCCAAGTGGTTGCATGGCCATGGCTGAGCCAGGCTGTAGCTAGGAGCCAGGAGCTTCACCCGGGCCTCCCATTTATTTGGTAGGGGCCCAAGCAGTTGAACCATCTTTTGCTAAATTTCCCAGGCCATCAGCAGGGAGTTGGACTGGATGTAGAATAGCCAAGACACCAACCAGTGCCTACATGGGCATTGCAGGCGGCTGCATTACTTGCTGTGCCACAATACCAGCCCCAGTTTTAGTTTATTCTTGTCAATTTCAATATTAATTTTCATGATCTGTGTTTTATTCATATTTTAGCTAAGACTGTTATTTTTCAACAAAGGCTTTTTATTATTGCTTTAATGGAAATAAAATAGTATAAGTTTACAGAACATATGTTCATTTGACTGGTAATAAATACTAAGATAATTGGGCCAGGTGTTTGATGTTGTAGTTAAGCTGCCAGCTGGTGGGCCAGCATTGTGGCATAGTGGGTAAAGCTGCTGCCTGTGATGTTGACATCACATATGTGCGCTGGTTCAAGTCCCGGCTGCTCCATTTTTGATCCATCTTCCTGCAAGTTCCTGGGAAAAGTAGAAGAATATGGCCCAAGTACTTGGGCCCCTGCCACTCACATGGGAGACCTCGAGGAAGTTCCTGTTTCTTGACTTCATCCTGGCTCTATCCTGGCCCTCTCCTGGTTGCTGTGGCCACCTGGGAAGTGAATATGTGGGTGAAACATCTCTTTCTCTCTGTCTCTTCCTCTCTCTAACTCTGATTTCAAATAAACAAATAAATATTTAAAGAAAAAAAGAGACACTGTTTGGGATGCCCAAATCCTATATCCATGTGCCTGGGTTTTGGTCCTCACTCCTTTTCCATTTCCAGCTTCTTGTTAAAACACACTCTGGCTTTCCCTTTTTTATTCTATCAGCTAGTATTTGCAGACACTATTCTTGTTTATGTGATCCCTTTGGGATAGAATAAAAAAGGGAGAGAATGATCCAACATTTGAAGTGAGATACACAGCAGACCCATTGAATGGCAGATGTCCTAAACAGCACTCCTGCCTCAGAATCAGCCCTTAAGGCATGCAAATCCGGCTGAAAAGCCCATGAGAGTATTTCAGGCATGGAAAGCCAAGACACTCTGGGGGAAAAAAAAAAAAACCTAAATGAAAGATCTCCACGAGTGAGATCCCAGTGGAAAGAACAGGTCATCAAAGAAGGAGGTACCTTTCTCTGAAGGGAGGAGAGAACTTCCACTTTGACCATGGCCTTGTCTAAAAATTATCAGAGTCAGTGAACTCAGGGGGCTTCCATAGCCTCGGCAGCTCATGACAAGAGCCTAGGGTGATTACTGAGGCCATAAACAAGAGTGTCAATTTGTTAAGTCAACAACAGGAGTCACTGTGCACTTACTCCTCATGTAGGATCTTTGTCCTTAGTGTGCTGTACATTGAGATTTAATGCTATAACTAGCACTCAAACAATATTTTTCACTTTATGTTTCTGTGTGGGAGCAAACTGTTGAAATCTTTACTTAATGTATGCTAAACTGATCTTCTGTATATAAAGAGAAACGAAAATGAATCTTGATGTGAATGGAAGGGGAGAGGGAGTGGGAAATGGGAGGGTTGTGGGTGGGAGAGACGTTATGGGGGTGAAGCCATTGTAATCCATAAGTGTCGCTCCCCCTCTTCATGGAGGAACGACACAGGACCCTGCGTTGTTCTTTTGTCTGCTCGGCCCTCCCTGGGTTTGCTGCTGGTTCTTTCCGGGTTGGCTACCGACCCTTCCACCTCCGTGGAAGGGCGGTTCCCCCTAGCCACTTTCCCCACTTCCGCGGGGGAGCGGCACACCGTCGGCCGGCTCTCTCGGGGGCTGCTCAGATGTTCCTCAGGTGTTCCTGGTGCATGTTGTCTCTCTCCTCCTTTATAGTCCTCTTCCACCAATCCCAACTCTGCTACCCACACGCCGAGTACGCTGCTCTCCTCCAATCAGGAGCAGGTCCTGCAGCTTGTTGGTTGAACTGGAGGCAGCTGTGTAGAAGCTGTTTCCTCCTCTCCCAGCGCCATATTGTGGGAGAGCAGATGCATAGAATAAGTCTTAATTCCAGTAACTTAGTCTAGTCCCAGTTGCTCCCCACACATAAGCTGTACTTTGGAAATTTATATTCATTAAATAAAAGTTTAAAAAAAAAACACTCTGGGAGGCAGCAGGTGATAGCTAAAGTAGTTGGGTCTCTGAAACCTATGTAGGAAATATGGATTGAATTCTTGGCTCCTTCTGGACATTTAGGGAGTGACTCAGCAGAGGGGAGTGTGCTTGTCGTGTGTTTTCCTTCTCTCTCAAATAAATAAATAAATGAAGACATTAATATATTCAATACATCAGTCACATATTCCTTCCTTACAAGTTAATTTGGGTGATAAGATTAGTATAGATGCAACAAGTATTAGAAATTCAAAACAGCAAAGCATGAAGGGCTATATATAAATTGTACAGGCAGCAGTGCAATATATGGTTAAAATAGAGGGAGGGGACATAGTGGCCTAGTGGGTTAAGCCTCTGCTTGTGAAGCCACCATCCCATATGGGAGTGCCAGTTGGAGTACTGGCTGCTCTAATTCCTAACCAGCTTCCTGCTAATGTGCCTGAGAAAGCAGTGCAGGAAGAGCCCCTACCACCTATTTGAGAGACCTAGCAAGAGTTCCTGGCTCCCAGTTTCAGACATGCCCAACCCCAGATGTTGTGGTAATTAGGAGAGTAAACCAGCAATGGAAGATCTCAATCTCATTCTCCCTCTCTCTCTCTTACCCCTACCTTCCTTCTCTCCCCTCCCTCCCCTTCTCTCTTAGCCTTTTGACTAAATAAATTAATATTTTTTTAAAATAGATGGAGTCCACAGCAGCCCAGAGAAGCTCCATTGTGAGTTTGGTAATTGGAGTGGCTTCTGATGACGGGATAGATGGGCAATGCAAATTCTTCTAGGCTTCTTTTTCCATAGCATAAATACTTTTCTTCTTCTCTCCCACCCCCTTTTTTGGTAATAGGTTTGTCAGTCTTTCCTTAACCTGGGACTTTTATATTTGAGAACCTGATCATTCACTTGTGCAAAATATGCATACTTAAAAACATCAAATTAATTCCAAATGATTTGCAGTAATTATCTCATCTGTTTTTATGCTTTTATTACCACTCCACTATCTAACTGGTGCTTAATAACATTTGTTGATTACACAATCTGTTTTCTATATGTAGAAATAATTTTTTCATATATGGTTTACCTCTTTTGTAAGTTGGTTAATAAAATGTAGTCCTAGAAGATAAAAGTTTGACTCAAAGCTTATATATGTTTATTTCAAATGGTTTTATTGAGTTGAAAAAATTGTGGGACAATTTTTTCAATGCTATTTCTGAGGTTACTCTTTATTCAACTTGTCAAAAATTTTCCTTTAATTATCATGCTTTTTAAATTATAAATAATAATTTTAACTTTATTTAGAAAAGTCTACTAAATGTACATTTGGGAAGAGTTTTCTGCATAAGAAAGAGGTTTTCACATTGTGTTTTTATTTCAGTAATTCAATAATTTTTTGATACAGGGAATTACTGTTTTTATATTTAATAAATGCTTGTAAATCATAAATACTAGCAACATAAACAGAAAACAAGCAAATAGATAAATATTCATAAAAATTTTGAACACATAAACACATAAATTCCTTATTCAAAAGCAAATGTTAGAATGTTAAAATTATCTCCTAGTTTTCAATGCAATGATGAGATAAGACCCATATTAATGTATGCGGAGGTAGATATTATAGAAATAAAACACATCCTTGAGGTTGGACAGAACCAGTATGGTAACAATTTGATAAAAGTTAAAAGTAGAAAAAAACCTAACAGTTTAAATATTAATCATGATGTTTGAAAGTTATTGTAGAAAGATTTGCAGCTTTCATTAAACAATCTAGGAAGCGTGAGGCATCTAGTAAAAAGTGGTTTGTTCACAAGGCAGATGATTATCATTTTTTTATAAAACCAAGGCAGATTTCTTGGGGGAAATCGGAAATTATACAATATCAAGAAATGTGCAAGTTTTGTAGCCCAAAGGATGTGTTTATAAATTCTGTCATTCACTAAATATATGAACTTGAAAAAATGACTTAATTATTTTTGTTTCAGTTTATTTTTTATGTAAAGATCAATTTTATAGAAACTTGGTAAGGTATAAAATGAAAGTATTTCCTTGTAAAACATGAGACTAGCTTATTTTAATAAGAAAGTATCAAAGTATAATAAGATAGATCTTATAGGAATCACCTTCCTCACCTCTGACAAAAGGATCACATAGATAGTTATAAAATCTCTTCTTTGTTCCATAACTTAGTACTTTCACATGCTGCCTCACTAGCTACCACCTCCTCTGAGTTAAAGACTCCCCTTTGTAACTGTGTTTATAATTTCTACATTATTTTAAACCTAGTCTTCTCCACCAAATAGATAGGCTGTTAGTCACTTGGTCTTCCTCTGTACCTGGCACAGAGCTCAGTAAAAATGTGTATACTGATAAATAATTTATTAACTGTTATCTTGGACAAGCTGAAAACAGTCTTTTCAGGAACAAAAGCATAGAATATTATGTCACTCTGTTTATATGTAATACAAATGCTCACAATAAATTAATCGATTTTCAACTATGAAAGGTCAAAAAATATGGTCTGGTTCTTTGGTCAAAAGAATGACTGTTTACATTCTTTAAAGAGTACTTCTAGAAGCAATTCAATGCCAATGAGATGGTACTTACATTCGCCAAATGAGCTAGTTCTATCTCCAGAAACGAATCAGTTGCTTTGGGTTCAGGCCGTATTGTGACCACGATGATTTTGGAATTAACGACAGTATAATTTCTGAAACAAAATAATCATGATTATCAGGAGAAAGTATTGATGAAAACTGATTTCTATAGTAGCTCAGTACAAATTAGGATGACATTAAATAAATGTATCCTAAGCAAAACATACACATCATGGTATTATTCTTGAATGATCACAAGCAATTTACTTTGATAAACAAAGCCTATTTTGAATTAGAAAATCTTGGGGGAGAGGATTGGCAGAGAAAATCATTTTGCTAACTTGGATGCAGAAGAAGTGAAAAAGCACCATCACTGACACACTTTTGTTGACTTAAATCTAAATCACCTACAAGAGTGATAGATTGTGAATTCAAACTCTAGCGCCATCTTTGGATGAATGCAGTTCATATATCTCAAAGAGGACTTAACAGTTTTGCTTTTCACAAGACCAAATACTCTTCTTGCCAAGCACTACCTTGGCATTTTTTGTAAAACAGCAAAATGCATTAAGATGAATAATTAGAATGTAGAATAACATAAACGCTGGTAGAGTTTAAAGATAAATAAATGCTACTGACCACCATTTTTGTCAGCAATATTTACATGTCAAATATATTTACATATATCTCAGTATTCTCAATTTAAGAAACATATTTTCCCTTTGCAATGTCTTACCGAGTATAGTTTGTTCACAAAGAAGCTTAAGTGATTTTAATGTATAATTATATTTACTAGCTACAAAAATTATAAACATAAAAAACGAAATGGACTTTTTTCAAATGGAGGTTTTCATCCAAAAAATTTAAAATGCTGCAGAACATCTGTTATTTGGAGATTTATAGATCTGATTGTACTTTTATATGTTTAAAGAAATTTATATATTCATCCCTTCTTTTGAAATAAACCACCCACCCGCCCTTGCATAGAGCATATATTATTCTGGTGAATTCCTATTAGGTGCCAAAGAAAAAGTTATTTTTTCATCCTTTTTTTGTTTTTAAATATTTTATTAACAGAAAATAAAATCCACCAATTATGAGTGTACAGCGCAGTACTATGGTAATTGTTCACTACCATGGAAGCACCACTGCAATCAAGACAGACAAATGAATTCTCACCCTAAATAGTTTCCATGCATTCCCACCATAGTCCCAGGTGACCAAGGAATTGCTGTCAGTATGATTTTGCCTGTTTCAGAATATCTTTTAAATAAAACCATAGGGTACACTAATTTTTCTATTTGACATAATTCACATAGTATAATGTTTCTGATACAGTTCTTCTGTATCCTTGTATATTAAGTAATATTCCATGGAATGCACATATAACAACATTGATTTATTCACCAATTAAGTAAGCACCCTTTGAGATTCTTCTAGTCTTTAGTTTTTCTGAACAAGAGCTAATCAAGTTTGGTTATTACAAATAATTGCTATGCATTTTTTCTGCATGGACATACGTTTTCATATTTCTGAGGTAAATACCTTAGAATGCAATTGCTTGATCATGTGGTAAAATCATGTTTATTTTTACAAGCTTTTGCCTAACTATTTTCTAGAGTGGCTGTACCACTGAAGAAGTCATATTATTCTGAAATGGTAGAACAATGTTGAGCCTCACGTTTTTTGTTGATAATACTTTCTCTAATTGGATGATATTTTGCAAGAGCTTTCAGCTGAAAGGAAGGCTGAGCTACTCCATGGTTGTAGGGATTTTCTAAATTTAGTAGCAAATGACTATAAGAACATTTCGAGGATGACAACATTTTAAACCCATTTATCATGTATTTAGTCATGTCAAATAGCAAACTGCAAAACACTCAGGAAGCTATTCAGCCTAATAGTAATTTATACAAAACATCAAAACACAAATTATTTTTTTCCTTAGAGGGAAGATGACTGAAAACAGAGAGAGCTGGTTATTTGTCCTTTGATTCATTTGCTACTAAATGAGTCGATTGAAGGTAAGCTGAATGGGAAAGGATATAAAAAACTAAGTTCTAAATGTCAATTTCTGTATGCCAAATTATCTTCTGTGAATGAAAGCAATCAGGGGACCAGGTGGGAACAGAGGGAATTAATAAAGTTGGGAGGTGATCCTGGGTGATTGATTACATTAGCAGAGCTGACAGGCCTCCCAGCCAACAGCAAGGTATATAGTTGGGAGTTGAAGGAATGTCTGCCTGTCACCACCAGAAAAATTAAGGCAGTTTCTCTCAGATAACAATTGGTCTTGAATGCATAAATACAAGTTCCTTTTTTTCCCCTCAGATCAGCCCGAGTATGTTTGGATTTTGGTTTGGTTACTTGACAACACAACAATATGATGCATCCCCCAAATTCCATCTGCTTCTTTGCTTTGGAAATATTTATAATCCAATTTCTGTGCCACAGAGAAAATCCAATGGTTGTTATTTTTAATTCATGTTTGTTAATTTTTATAGCACGTGTGTATTTGTATTTTTTTAAGTTGCATAGCTGGATAAATTATTGGGAAATACAGATGTAGGTATTCTTGTATTGAAATTTGAGATTATGTTAAGACACTAATGGGATTGGTTAAGATGCAGGTTGGGATGATCAAATCCCAGATCCAGGTTCTACTCCTGTCTCTATATTGCTGCTAATTTGGACCCTGGGAGTCAGCAGTGATGGTTCAAGTGATTGGGTTTCTGACACCCACATGAGAGTCCTGGATTGATTTCTCTCAGGGTTGTTATAGGAAGTGAATCAGCAGATGGGTTCTCTCCTTTTCTCCCTTTCAGATAAACAAATCAAATTTTAAAAAGGTATGTGTGAAGTTCTCTGTGGGTATGAGAATGTAGGGATTTTGTTCTCTGGGGACTGGACTTTGAGAAAGGAAGTAGCTAAGACAAACAGCCCTATGCGTGTATGTTGTACTTTATTGGGCTTGTGGAAAAGATCCCTAAAGGAAGGAGTCTGTTTTATGGTTTTGCATTGTGTATGGGTGTATGCAAATGTGTGTTGCCTCATTTTAAAAAATATTTATTTATTTGAAAGGCAGAGTTGCACAGAGAGAGAGCTTCCATCCGCTACTTCACTACCCAAATGACCATAACAGCTGGAGTTGGGCTGGTCATGAATCAGGAGCAAGGATATAGTAGCTTATTCTGGGTCTCCTACATGGGTACAGGGCCATCAAGTACTTGGGTCATCCTCCACTGCTTTCCCAGGTACATCAGCAGGCTGTTGGATAGGAAGTGGAGCAACTGGCACCCATGTGAGATGCCAGTTGCTCCAACTGGCACCCATATGAGATGCCAGTGAAACAGGTGGCAGTTTTTCTCAGTGTGCCACAATGCCCCCAACATTGGTCCCATGTTGTAAAATATTTAAAAACTATTTGGGAAGGAATATGTGACCATTTATTTGTGCACTTAAATTTAGATATGCTCATCTAATTTATGTGACTATCCCTCATCTTGTACTACAACACAGTAACACGCACCCATCTTTATAGCAATTTATCATTCTATGCATGCCTCCTTCCTAAAATTATAATCTAAATTTATAAAGTCAATGAGGGCACAATTTGTACATATCATTGATATATCTTCATTTGCATTATGCTTGGCACATTTTATTTATTTTCTTTATTTAAAGAAACTGCTGGTACACTCTCCAGATGACCACAATGTCGGGGGCTGTCTCAGGATCTTGGCAGGAGCCCAAACACTTGGACCATCTTCCACTGCTTTCCAAGCCATTAGCAGGGAGCTGGACTGGAAGTACAGCAGCAGGGACATGAACCAGTACCCATAAGGGATGTGGGCATCACAGGTGGAAGCTCTACCTGCTATGTCACAATGCCAGCCCCACTTGCTCATTTTAATGCTCAAAATATGTTAGAATGTCTTGTCAAATACTTGAGCCCAGGCTGTGACACAGCAAGTTAAGCTGTGACTTGTGATGCGGGATTCTATGAGTGCCTATTCAAGTCTGGGCTGCTTCATTTCTCCTCCAGTTCCCTGCTAATGTACTTGGGAAAGCAACAGAAGTTGGCTCAAGTACTTGGGCCCCTGCCACATACATGGGAGACCCAGATGGAGTTTCAGGCTCCTGGCTTTGGCCGGCCTTGGCCATTGTGGCCATTTAGGGAGTGGTCAGTGGATGGAAGATCTCAATGTGTCTTTCTTTGTGTGTCCTTTTGTCTCTCTACAATTTTGCCTTTCAGATAAATAAATATTTTTAAAAATAAATGCATAGTAAATAAAATATTAAAATTGTGGCCAAGTTTATTTAAAATGTAATGTCCATATGGTGGTATTAAAATGCCCAAGGAAGGAAAAATTAGAAAAATTTATGTTATGTAATAACTCCCCCCTTTTTTAAGTGTATAGTAAATTATCTTTAATTTATTCCATGAATTTACTCTAGTTTGCATAAGTGAATAGCTGGCTCCTGATGTGCCATATCAGGCTTTGTGATCTGCTAATGCTTCCTGGCTGAGTGTATGTTTGTATTCACTGTCAGGAAAGCAAATCTTATAGCCAAATGGATTTTATGACTAAAGTAATGAAGTTCTTCCCTGTCCTTGAGACTTGTGGTAGTTTGATTCTAAAACTAAAAGTAGAACCAACTTACTCTTGACAATGTGTGCAAAGCCTTAAAATGTTTTGGTCCCATTATCTTAAAGTTACCTTAAAATTAAATAGTTACCTTAAATTAAATTAAAAATACAGCAGAACTATCTACAAAGGACTCATTGCAGTTACAAAGACTAATATAACTGGGGCCAGCACTGTGGTGTAGTGGGTAAAGCCGCTGCCTTCAGTGCCGGCATCCCATATGGGCACCGGTTTGAGTCCCGGCTGCTCCACTTCTGATCGAGCTCTCTGCTATGGTCTGGGAAGACAGTAGTGGATGGCCCAAGTCCTTGGGGCCCTGCACCCATGTGGGAGACCTGGAGGAGGGTCCTGGCTCCTGGCTTCAGACTGACCCAGCTACGGTCCTTGTGGCCATTTGGGGAGTGAACCAAAGGATAGAAGACCTCTCTCTCTCTCTCTGCCTCTGCCTATCTCTGTAACTCTGTCTTTCAAATAAATAAATAAATCTTTAAAAGAAAAGGCTTTTGTACTGAAAGTTATAAAGTTATAAAGACAGACTGAAAATGAAAGTGAAAGAAAAATATTTCCCATAAATGACATTCAAAAAAGAAGATAATTGGACACACTTAGATAAAATAGGCCCCAGGTTAAAAACTTCCATAAGAGACAAAGAGGAACATTAGATAACAAAAAAATTCAATACACCAAGAACATGTAACAATTTAAAAATATTGTAAGTTCCCCTGACAGCAGAAAATCTGCATATATGAAGCAAAAACTGACTAAGCTTATGGTAGAAATATTCAGTAACATACCAGAAAATTTCAATACCTTATTTTTATAATGGATATATCAATCAGACTCCTTAATAAGATTTAGGATATGAACAAAATAGACGATAAAATGTACTTAACAAACATATATAGAACATTCCACACAATAACAGCAGAGAATATATTCTTCTCAGGTAGACACTGAAAATTTTCTAGGATAGGTCACATATTAAGCCACAAAACAAGTGACAACAAATTGCAGAAGACTGAAATCATACAAGGTATCTTTTCTACTTCCATGGAATTAAATTAGAAAACAATAAATATCCAAAGGAAAATTTAAAAGTATGTAAAAATTAAACAAAACATTTTTGCACAAAGGGTCAAAAAAGAAATCATGGGACATATTAGAAAACATGTTTAAACAAATGCAAATACAGCATAGAAAACTTATGGGATGTCATAGAAGTCTATTAAGAAAAAAATTTATAGTTTTAAACACCTACTTTATAAAAAGAATATCTCAAATAATAAAATATAACTTTACAAATCAGAGAACTAGGCTGGTGTTGAGGCTCACTTGGCTACTACTCCGCCTGTGGTGCCAGCACCCCAGGTTCTAGTCCCGGTTGGTGCGCTGGGTACTAGTCGCGGTTGCTCCTCTTCCAATCTAGCTCCCTGCTGTGGCCCGGGAGGGCAGTGGAGGATGGCCCAAGTGCTTGGGTCCCTGCACCCTCATGGAGACCTGGAGGAAGCACCTGGCTCCTGGCTTCAGATGGACGCAGCGCCAGCCATGGCAGCTATTAGGGGAGTGAACCAACGGAAGGAAGACCTTTCTCTATGTCTCTCTCTCAATGTATATATATATAACTCTCTCTCTCTGTCTCTCTCACTGTCTAACTCTGCCTGTCAGAAATTAAAAAAAAAAAAAAGGAAACCTCAGAGAGCTAGAGAAAAAAAAAACACAAAAAACTAGAGTAAAAATACACAAAAAGGAAAATGAATGTAACTAAGTGTTGGTTTTTTGAAAAAATAAGCAAAATCGATACACTGTTCTAGACCAATGAGAGAAAAATGAAAAATCAAATAACAAATAAGAAATGGAGAATTTATAATTGAAGTCACAGAAGTAACGATGATTGTAAGTGACTACTATGAACTGTGGTAGAACTACTTATATGACAACAGGATAACCTAAAAGAAATGGAAATATTTCTAGAATCATAAAACTTACTATACTTAATTATAAAAAATAGATTTTCAGGGCCGGTGCTGTAGCTCACTAGGCTTATCCTCCACCTGCAGTGCTGGTACCCAGGGTCCTAGTCCCGGTTGGGGCACCGGATTCTGTCCCTGTTGCTCCTCTTCCAGTCCAGCTCTCTGCTGTGGCCCAGGAAGGCAGTGGAGGATGGCCCAAGTATTTGGTCCCTGCACCCACATGGGAGACCAGGAGGAAGCACCTGGCTCCTGTCTTTGGAGAGGCACAGCGCTGGCCGTAGCGGCCATTTGGGGGGTAACCAATGGAAGGAATATCTTTCTCTCCATCTCTCCTGCTCACTGTCTATAACTCTACCTCTCAAATAAATAAATAAAATCTAAAATAAATAAATTTTCAAAATAATCTTATTATCTAACAAAAAGATTGAATCAAATAAAAAAACCTCTCAACAAAGAAAATCCCACACCCATAGGATTCTACTGGAGAATTCTACAAAACATTTAAAGAATTGGTATCAACCATTCTTAAACCCTACCAAAAAAACTGAAGAAGGTATCACTCTCAAACTCATTTTCTGAGGCCTCCATACCTGGATACTAAAATCAGACAAAACTACAGTATGAATAGAATACTACAGACAAATATACCCAACAAACATTGAAGTAAAAATCTTGAATAAAATTCTAGTAATCTTAATTTAGTAGCACATTAAAAATATTATATACCATGATCAATAAATCCAGGAATTAAAAGACAATACAAGACATGAGAATCAATCAATGTAATAGACCACATTAAAATACTAAACATGAAAGTAACATAATTATATCAACTGTTGGAGAATAGTATCTGACAAAATTCAACACCTTTTAATAAAAATAAAACACACTAAACAAACTAGGAATAGAAGAAAATGATCTCAACATCGTAAAGACCGTATATGCAAGGCTAACATAATAGCTTATGGTAAAAAAATTGAAAGCTTGGTGCCTAGGGTGGTGGGGCCAATATGGTGGTATAGCAACAGGATGTTCTGAGACATTGCCCTACCAATCAGGCAAACTGAACCCGGGTCCTCTCTTCGCCATGTTGTGAGGAGGTTTTTAGGCGCTGATGCGTGCCTGTGTTCGGTGCCCTGCAGTGCATGCTCTGCTCGAGCTGCCTGCAGGCGCTTATCACCTTACTAATCAGGAAGACCGAATCCGAGCTCTCTCATTGCTGTCTTGTGGGGAGACTTATTGGTGTTGATAACGTGCCTGTCTTCGGTGACCTGCAGCGGATATTCTGCTAGCTGCCCGCAGGTGCTTATCGTCTTACTAATCAGGCAGACCGAATCCAAGCCCTCTCTTTGCTGTGTTGTGGGGAGACTTGTTGATGTTGATTCGTGCCTATCTTCGGTGACCAGCGGCTCATACTCTGCTCGAGCTGCCTGCTGGTGCTTATTGCCTAATCAGGCAGACCGAATCCAAGCCCTCTCATTGCCGTGTTGTGGGGAGGCCTTATTTTTCTCTATTTCTCTATCTCAGTGCATTCCTATCTCTCCTATTTTACTTCTATCTGCCAGCATTCCTATTTCCTCTCATTTTACTTCTATACTTCTGTTTCTCTTATCCCCGTGGCTTCCCCGAGCCCGCCCCGAGGCTGCTTCTCAGCGCCTCGCCCCGTGGCGGCTTCCCGGCTCTGCGTGGCTTCAGCCCGTGCTTCTCTCATCTGCGTGGCTTCCCAGCTTCGCGCGCACTCTGTGGTCTCCGCGCCCTTTGTGCCTGCACCACGGCTTCCCCTCCGCGCCAGCCCTGCACTCTCCTACCTACTCGCGCCCCATGCGCTCTCTCCGCTTGTGCCCCGCGCGCTTTCTCTGCGCTCGGCGGCTTCCGTGAATCACGGCCTAGCTCACGTTTCCGCTACCGGTCTTCAGTCTAAGTTCCCCGGGCTAACCTGACGAATTCCAACCTAGCTTACGTCTCCGCTTTTTGGTTTGGCTTCCCGTCTTTTGCTCCCCGGGCTAATCTGACGGATCCCAACCTAGCTTACGTATCTGCTTTTCGGTTTGGCTTCCTGTCTTTTTCTCTCCGGGCTGACTTGACGAATTCCAACCTAGCTTACGTCTCCGCTTCGGCCTACCCCCGCGGCTTCACTTTCCCTAACTTATTTTCTCTACCCGGTACTTTTCTTAACTTTTCTTCCTGCAATATTTCTCTCTCATTTCTCCTGGCTTCTCCCCACAGTCCGTAGCCGAGTCTGTTTCTTCTAGCTTTCACTTTCGCTTTTAATCTTAGATTTCTCCCAGCTTCCCCCCATAGTCCATATCCAAGTCTAAGTTTCTTCTAGCTTTCACTTTCACTTTCAACCCTAGATTTCTCCCTGCACTTTTTCCGTCCGGCTTTTCCCTAGGCTCTTTGCTAGTCTCTCTCTCCGGTATTTTCCCGCTTCTTCCCATTTTATCCCTCCTAGGTTTCCTATCCGAGTCACGGCACCATTATGCCGCTCCCCCTCTTCGCGGAGGAACGACACTAGACCCTGTGCTGTTCTTTTGTCTGCTTGGCCCTTCCCGGGTTTGCTGCTGGTCCTTCCCGGGTTGGCTGCCGACCCCTCCACCTCCGTGGAAGGGCGGTTCCCCCTGCCACCTTCCCCACTTCCGCGGGGGAGCGGCACACCGCCGGCCGGCTCTCTCGGGGGCTGCTCAGATGTTATCCGGATGTTCCTGGTGCATGTTGCCTCTCTCCTCCTTTATAGTCCTCTTCCACCAATCCCAACTCTGCTACCCACACGCCGAGCATGCTGCTCTCCTCCAATCAGGAGCAGGATCAGCTCCTGCATCTCATCAGTCAAACTGGCGAGAGGCAGCTGTGTAGAGGTTGTTTGGGCTCTCTCTCAGTGCCATATTGTGGGAGAGCAGATGCATAGAATAAGTCTTAATTCCAGTAACTTAGTCTAGTCCGAGTTGCTCCCCACAGAAACCAAGTAGAATTTCAAGTTAGGTTTATTAAGAAATATAGAACTTAGAATAACAAAAATGTTCAGGAAGTCAGTTCACTTTTTTTTTTCTAATTTATTTGACAGAGTTAAACAGTGAGAGAGACAGAGAGAAAGGTCTTCCTTCCATTGGTTCACTCCCCAAATGGCAGCTACGGCCGGAGCAATTTATCATCTCCATGGATAATTTTAATTGTTAGTATCTTCATGATAGGACATTACCACAAGATACATGTCATGAAATTACAAGGTTTCAGTGCACTCTAAGATTGAAGAAGCAAGGCTAAAACTTGAGGTACTGAAACTAAAGAAAATGCTCTCTTCACAGAACTGACTACTTTTAGTTCATTGCCTTCAGGGTGCACTTGTGTAAAAGTGATTGCCTTTGTTTTTTTTTATTATTTTCAACATTATTTACTTCATTTTCTTTTCCTGTTTTTGTTGAATTCCTATAATATTGGGAACTCAAACGAGTTCCATTTCCTAAATACACAAAAATTTCTTTTTTTTTTTCTTTTTGACAGGCAGAGTTAGTGTGAGAGAGAGACAGAAAGGTCTTCCTTCCATTGGTTAACCCCCAAATGGCTGCTACGGCCTGCGTGCTGCACTGATCTGAAGCCAGGAGCCAGGTGCTTCCTCCTGGTCTCCCATGCGGGTACAGGGTCCAAGCACTTGGGCCATCTTCCACTGCCTTCCTGGGCCACAGCAGAGAGCTGGACTGGAAGAGGAGCAACTGGGACAGAACCAGCGCCCAATCGGGACTAGAACCAGGAGTGCCGGCGCCGCAGGCAGAGAATTAGCCCAGTGAGCCACGGTGCCGGCCTAGATATACAAAAATTTAACCATAATTTATCAAGTTACTGCACTTGACAGGAATCCTATATGATTTTGCCATATGGAAATCTGCTTATTTTTAAAAGATATTGTCTGGCCGGCGCTGCAGCTCAGTAGGCTAATCCTCCACCAGTGGCACCAGCACACAGGTTCTAGTCCTGGCTGGGGCGCTGGATTCTGTCCTGGTTGCTCCTCTTCCAGTCCAGCTCTCTGCTGTGGCCCAGGAGGGCAGTGGAGGATGGCCCAAGTGCTTGGGCCCTGCACCCGCATGGGAGACCAGGAGAAGCACCTGGTTCCTGGCTTCGAATCAGCGTGGTGCGCTGGCCGCAGCAGCCATTGGGGAGTGAGCCAACAGAAAAGGAAGATCTTTCTCTCTGTCTCTCTCTTTCTCTCACTGTCCACTCTGCCTATCAAAAAAAAAAAAAAAAGATATCATCTAACTACTATTGGTTTATGATAACTTGTAATTTTTAATTCATATGTATTTTTTTTCTGGCATTGCTATACCACAAAATTTGTGTGCAATTTTAGTTAGATTCTTTGTACTATCTTGAATGTTAACAGCTACATTAAAATATATTGGCTTTTTTTTTCTTTTACGGACTAAATTTTCCATATGTCTTACAAGGAAAACCACACACTGTTCACATATTCAGCAGTACAGTGGTTTTTCTACAAAACTGGAACTTCCATCAATGAAATGAGTCAGAGAATAGATTGTTTACAACTATTTCTTAAAGTTTTGACTTGGGTGTATCTATGGTTGGGTATAATTCCGATTTTCTTAGAGATAATTTCCTTAATGAAGATTCTTAGAAGTAGAATTGCTACAACAATTTTTAAGTTTTGACATTACCAAATTTATCTCCACAAGTATTATGAAAATGAGTTAAGTTCTCAAGGCAAATTATGAGCTAGTCAGGCTGTAGGTGTTTGTGAATTTCTTTATGTAAGTGGGGTCTGTGTGTCATGTCTACCCCAGAGGATTCTGTGGCCTGAGCTGTCCCGCCTTCATCTGTCAAACACGTTAAGTGATTGTGAGGGGTGGGAGGAATCACAAACTCATGCCTTGGTGTTGACTGCCTAGTTTGGTGCCATCAGGTCAAACCAGGGCTCCCTGAGATTTTCACACACATAGCCACCTCCCTCCTGGACTGTACAATACTTTTTACAGAGAATAACATGTCTATTCACACAAAATCACAGTCCATATTGCTAACCACAGTTTATCTTGTTTAAGGAAATTAATATTAGCAGCATAGAAGCGCTGAGATATGGTGAATGAAAGAGTCTTGTTTTGGCTGACAAGAGAATTGAGCTGGATTAGATCTGTTTCAGATTAGATATATAATCCTGGGCAGGTCATTCTAGCTGTAGGATATCAGGTATCTCATCTAAAAGATGAGATTTGAGATGTCACCATTTTAAATTGTCTTGCAGAATTAATATCTCATTTCCCTTGTGGGGACTATGAAGGAAGACTTTACAGAATGTTTAAAATAAATATAAATTAGACGTGGCTTCATACAAAGACATGAATAGTTTGCATATTTACTTTATTACTTAGATATTTCTTTTCTTTGCTTCTGCTAATATACATACATCTATTATTCTTCAAGCTGCAACTTTCATTTCTCTGTTTGTCTTTCCTTTTAAATTTAAATAGATTCAAATTATTCCTTCAATTGAAGGAGGGATACTAATCTCAAGTTCAAACTAAATCTGTGCTATCCTGAGACTCCCACTTTATTCCTCAGAATAATGTCTTATATTTAAAAAAATATATTTTATATTTATTTTAAACATTCTGTAAAGTCCTCCTTCATAGTCCCCACAAGGGAAATGATGCAAAGTATGATTTTGAAAATTATTATACCAAAACATAAAATTTCTGGAAATCTAACAGCAAACCTAACATCATTTTGTTTATGACAAACTTTCTCCACGGAGGATAAATTCCAAGAAAATTTATAAATAATCAATTAACATACTGAATAAATTTGTACATTTTTCAGTTTCCGTAAGAAGACATATCCTTTCTTTCTGTGTTCAAGTAACACAAAATTATATGGTTAAACAATGAGATATATGTATTTTATTCCTCTGTTCCTAAAATGGCTTCAAAGTATAACATTGAACTTCTATGAACCTTAGTTTTTAAAATGGCTTACATAGGATATGCTGAAAAATAGAACAATTATTCCAGAAAACATCCTTCACCCTTTATTATTTATTAATGACTGCTCTGGGCATTTTGACAATAGAGGAGATTTAAAACCATTAATATAGTGCCATCAGCAAAGTTGTTGCTTAGCAAATGTTTACTGAGTGATTGTGAAAGAATCACCCTTGTCTGTTAAAAGGCATATTCTTTTTTTTTTTTTTTTTAAGATTTATTTGAAAGTTAGTATAACAGAGGGAGAGACAGAGAAAGTCCTCCATTTGCTGGTTCACTCCTAAGATGGCCACATGGCGAGGGCAGGGCCAGGCCAAAGCCACTTGCCAGGAGCTTCATCCGACTCTTCCACATGGGTGGCAAGGGCCCAAATATCTGGGCCATCTTCTGCTGCTTTTCCCTGGCTATTAGGAAGGAGCTGGATCAGAAGTAAAGCAGCTGGGACCCATACGATATGCTAGTGTCACAAACCGAGGCTTTACTCACTATGCCACAGCGCCTGCCCCAGAAGTTATACTCTTATTTAGCAGATTTCTAATTTGGTACAGTCACTTACTAGAATTCTTGGAAGATTTTCATTTTTTTCAAGAACAGTGAGTAAGAGAGAGAGAGAGAAAAACTCTCTCCCTTTGGCTGGGTGCTAACTCCCCAGTTGCCTGCAGCATCCAGAGTTGGACCAGTCTGAAGCCAAGAGCTGGAAATTCCACCATGGGTATCCTACAATTGGAGCCATCATCTCCCAGATGTACATTAGTAGGAAGCAGGAATTGGGAGTTGAGGCAGGACTAAACCTGGGCACTCTGAGTGGGATTAGGCTTAACTGCTGTGCCAAATGCTTGCACCTGAAAGAATTTCTTGAAAAATCCAAAAAACAAGCCTGAGAACACATAATGGTCACATTACCCACTATACTTAAAAAAAAAAAAAAAAGAGTTAACACTGGTATGCCATTTTTAAAGATTACGTAAACATTTCATCTGGAGCTTGATATTGTCATTATCTCTAGTCAATGACTAGTTTTCTGATGGTCATTTCATGACTCTTTTTCTAGACAGAAAGTATGAGTATACATATATATATATTCATAAAAACTTTAAAATTATTAACTGGCACATAATGCCTGTACATGTTTATGAGATACAGAAAGATGTTTTAATATTGTAAAAATTGAGTAATGTTCAAATAAGGGTAAAGTATCTATCATTCCCAACTTTTAACTTTTTTTGTGGTGAGAACATTTAAAATCCTCTCTTTTAGCTATTTTAAATATAAATGGTTGTTATCTGCAGAACATAGAGCTTATTCCTCCTGTTACTTTGTACTGATTGCATATTCATAATTCTTATACAGAGATTAGTAAAGATTTCAGTCTGAAGAATATACACAAACTTTCTATAACAAAGGTCGAAATTCTGAAGTTTGAATGCTGCCTGTAATGCCTCCAGCATCCCATACGGATGCTGGTTCCAGTCCTGGCTGCTCCACTTCTGATCCAGTTCCTTGATACTGGCCTGGGAAAACCAACAGAAGATGGCCCAAGTGTTTGGGGTCATGTAGCTTACATGGGAGACCTGGATGAAGCTTCTAGCTCCTAGCTTTGGCCTGTCCCAGGGCTGGCCATTGTGGCCACCTGGGGAGTGAATCAGAGGATGGAAGACTCAGTCTATCTCTCTGTAATTATGACTGTCAAATGAAAATAAATCTTAAAAAAAGAAAGAAGCTTCAAGTTCCTTTTCCACATTTTGCATATTTTTCATAAGTCCATGACTGACCCCTAGGCTTTCTGAATCTCTTTGTATCAAATGTGGTATTAAGTGAGCCACTCTTCCAGACTCTTCTGTGCTATATTAAGTTATCCACAATATATCCATTAATCTATCCATAAAATATAAGTGAAAACTGCCTCTCCCATGATTAAAAAAATACTAAAACACTAATTAAATATTTTCTTCTTTTTCCACAATGTCTGATATCTCTGGATTAATTTCAAATGTCCTTGACTGCATAGATTTTTTTAATCAAACTTGAAATAACCTGATTTCCTTTGTGCAAGAGAAGTGAGTTCTATGATATTACACAGAATTAGATTAATCATACTGTAACTTTGCTAGACTAGGAGGAAAAGTAATTGATCATCTACTGCATTTTTGTGTTGAATATTTTACTTGCATTCACTACAACTCTCTAGGCAAAATAAGGCGAATACTGCGCATAAATGTGCTTTTATTTTAAAGGGGACTGAAGGTGGACAATTGTTGAGTGACCAGACAAGCTTATAAAACTCTTGTCATGTTAAGTTGAAATTAAAACATGGGTCACCTAATTTTAAGTGTTTACTCTGGACTGCTTGTGCAATAAGTTTTATATAAATGAACATCTTGTGGAAATAACTGTCTAACTTTGATTATCTGAGCCTTTTCAAGTTCAGCACAATGCTCCTCCAATAAACATCCTATGGACAGTGGAAGAGTAACTATGGATATTTTTTTCTGTAACATGTCTAATGTCTTTTAATTAAAAAATTGATTAATTGAGAGAATTACTTTTGAGAATTGTTTATTAGCAAAGCAAAACCAAACATAAATCCTGAATTCTATGTAAAGGAGAAGAGAGAAAAGAAAACTCAACTTCCCATGATTGTCTCTATGGCTGACAGAGGACCTGCATTCCATCAACAAAACAACACATGAATGGTCATGACATGCTTCACACAGGAGGATTTTTTTCAAAGAATCTCAACTGTTCACTGCTGCTTCCTTGGAGATCATTTTCTGCTGGACTAAACTCTAATTGTTTTTATTATTAGTCTATTTGTTGTGCCCTGGTATAACTATACACATCATTCAGATTCTCTCATCCCTAAACACTTAAAGCTTTATTTATGATCGCATGAGAAAAAGGTAAGTGCGACAGTGGCTGTGTGTTACTAAAATACAACTTGGTTTAAATTCTCTAAAATGGTGTGGTATGGAGGAAACGATCATCATGAGTGATAACATCACTCTCCTAATACATGTGAATGATATGTTCTGTGAGATTTGGCAAAACAGATAAGACAACAGAGAAAATAAATTAATGTTGGTAGAATTACATTTGTAATCGTTATTTTATGACTAGGAAGAAAGAAATCAAAATAATTTCTTCCCAAAATAGTTCTCTAATTGAACAATATCATTTTTCTTAATGTAATTGTAATTGAAAATTTATTTCTAAACAAATTGAGGTCTGTGCAAATGAGAAACAAAACCATGCTTTCCCTGTCATCATGACACTCCTGTAATTTCATGTAATGTTGATGAACAGCATCATTAAGCACAAATAAAGAAAGAAGACAAATTAATTTTTACAATGACCCATCCTATTAAAGAGAATTGAATTTTTTTTTTCAGTCTTAAGGCAAGTCATGATTAGCTACAAAAGAAACTCAGGGCTATAATCAGACACCAAAATTGTCTTTTCTAGTTGTTTTCAAATGCATAATATGCTAATGACCTATTCATTAAATTGGTATTTTCCATTCCATTTAAGAAAAGCCTTTTGTATTACCAAAGCTTATTTGACAATTTTCATAGAATGAGCTATAATCACATTTTAGAATAATTTACAAAGATTACAACAGCTTATTACTTTGTAGCTTACCTCAAAGTGGGCAAAATTAGATCTAAATTTTTATATAGAACTGCTCCAAGAACAAATACAGATGACTCATCTAATTCTAGAAAGAATAACATTAAAAATATTAGTAAAACAGCAAGGAAAAGATGATATTTTATAAAATTTTAACACATTCATCACAGAGTATTCTTGTAGTTTTTGATGAAAAAATGAAGCTGAGTAGATAAATACATTCCTAACCATGCATAGGACAGGTTATCTACTCTTTACATTGATGATAGTTCTGTAAGATGTATTTTTGGTAGTTTTTCATCACGAAACAAATATTCCTTCAAAATACTGAGACAAGAAGTTGTTTTAGTTGCATTTAAAGCGTTTAAATTCCTAATTACATGGGAAAAGAGTGCCAATTCTCTTTTGGAGCATTAAGTTTAAAGGTCAAAAATCTTTAGTGACAATAAGGACACAATGTTGCTTTTTTTTCTTTTTAACAAGACAAATTTCGTATCTTTATTTTGTAGCATTCAAGTATATCCCACATTTTACATAGGTATTCTTTTTTATGCTTTTACTTAATGAATGCAAATTTCATAGGTACACGTTTAGGAATATAGTGGTTCTTCCATCCATACCCACCCTCCCACCTCCACTTCCATCCCACCTCCTACTCCCTCTCCCATCCCATTCTTTATTAAGATTCATTTTTAATTAACTTTATATACGAAAGACCAACTCTATACTAAGTAAAGATTTCAACAGTTTGCACCCCCCCCCACACACACAATGTATAAAGTACTGTTTGAGAACAAGTTTTGCAGTTAATTCTCAGATAGTGCAACTCATTAAGGATAGAGGGCCTGCATAGGGAGTAAGTGCACAGTGACTTCTGTTGTTAATTTAACAATTAACACTCTTATTTATGATGTCTTGCCACGAGCTGAGCTCTTGCCATGAGCTGCAAAGGTTACAGAAGCCTTCTGTGACCACAAACTCTGGCAGTATTCAGACAGGGCCATAAGAAAAGTAGTTCTCTGCTCCCTTCAGAGAAAAGTACATCCTTCTTTGATGGTCCATTCCTACCACTGGGGTCTCACTCACAGAGATCCTTCATTTAAGATATTTTTTGCCACAGTGTCTTGGCTTTCCATGCCTGAAATGCTCTCATGGGCTTTTCAGCCACATCCAAATGCCTTAGTGGCTAATTCTGAGGTCAGAGTGCAATTTAGTGTGATTGTTTTTCTCTGAGTCTGCTTTGTGGACAGCTTCCCATGTTGAACATTCCCTCTTTTTAATTATGCCTATTAATGCCATTTTAATTGTTAAAGTGATCATAGTAAGTGTTAAAGTGAACATATAGTTAGTATTAAGTGTTAAAGAGATCATATAAATAGCATCAAGTGCCTGGTAATAAGAATGTCACTTTAGAAATTAGCCTTCAATTTTAGAGGCTAACTTAAGATGTTCTTAAAACAATTTTCCAAAAATTATCTTTATATGTAAAAATATTATCTTCAAACCAAAGTAAAAGTTAATATGAGGCAGAAATAAAAATGACTTTCCATGGAACATGTAACATTTCAATATCTAAAGTTAAAATATTAGAACACATGCCTTAACCCAGGGTAATGTTCAATACTAAAACTTGACCATGCTAATCTCAGGTCAATAATTTGCACTTGTATTTTTTCCCACTTTAATAGATTCTTTCCTTTAGCAAATTTAGACAAGTTTCTATTTTTACAAAATTAATTTATATATATGATTGCAGGCTGTTTCCAAATTATTCATTGTATGGCATGTACCTCATATCTCATTAAATGACATCAGAAATTTTTTGTCCAAAGTTCATATTATAGCCTATATTTACCTTTTGATGACACAGGAGTGAAGATGCTTTTTGGGATGACAACCCTATCTTCTGAATTTCTTGCCCAATCAACCATTCCCTTCCGTCCTTTCATTGGAAAGTTGATGTCTGTTAGAACAGAGGCTGCAGGAAGCTTCTGAATGCTAGCCACTATTAAAAAAGAAATCATATTGTCAACTAATCTTGCTGTATTTTTCAGCATGACAAAAAGTGATTAACCTAAACCTTGTAATATATTCCAAATGAAACATCCAAATTATATTTGTCAGAGGAACAAAATAGACATATCTCATTGGTAAGCAATGCTTTTCAATAAGTTTACTAATTGCTTCATTTAGTCTAGTTTTGCTGTCTTCAGCAAGAATCATACAATGCTGGTCAATGATAGAATCGATATTCTAAGATAGTCTATCAGGGGATATTCTATCAGCAATTGTTACCATACTATTTTTTTAGGGTTGGCCTCCAGTTCAATTGTTAGAAGCTCATACTGTATTTTTTTGTTAAATATTTTTACTAACACATTTGACAATCTGAAATCTGCATTTAAATCTGAATTTTGTGTTCAGAATATACATTCTGCATTTTCATCCAAATGTTGTCTTTGGAAAAAAATTTCATAGATTAGATGGGCCACCATAAAGAAATAAAAAACAATGTCACACTGTTCTTTAATACAGCATCCAAATAATGAAGCACCAGTAATGCTATTACCAAAGAACCAACATAATATGCACAAATGTTCATTGAATAGATTAATAAGAAATAATCTCTAAAAATTCCCTCCCAAAATTGAAATAAAAACATGTATATATATTAATGTTATAATAAAAACATGTATAGACATTAATGCTACATAGCCATAAATAATTTTAAAATAAAGAGAAAATCATGAATAATATATTTGGTGACATCTCAATATATTTATATTACATGTAAATTTTTATATAAATATTTAGGTACTTTTAGATTATATATTTTTTCAGCAGAGTGTAAAAATTGCAAAATTTTATATAGTCATTTCTTGTTCTATATAAAAGTTTCAAATGTCCCATGGAAGACTTAAATGAAAAGATGATGGGGGAAATCTACAAAAGCTATCACAATAGGAAAGCCAAAGTAAAACACCATTAGGGCTCTCTTTGGTGTGTTTTATTGTAAAGGAATGTGTAATTTAAATCAATAGAGGTTGAAAATTAAGAATTTAACAGTATTAGTTAGATAAATATATTTCTGTACTACTAGCTTAGTTTCAAATTAAATTGCTTATGTATTACCATGCCCCACTAATGAAATTGTACTTATTATAGAGCTCTTTTAGGCCATTATACACATCGTTTATAAGTATAAGATGGAATTTTGTTTGCTCTGTAATTTGACATATTAAGCTTAAATAAGGTTTTTAAACTGAATGTTGAAGGAGAGAGGATACTAGGTAACATATAAATCAGGTATGGGTGTTAAATACTATTTCTGTATATGTGCTGCTGAAGCGCACACAATTAAATACTATTTTTGGTAAAAAGTTCCACTTATTTGAATTTCTTTAATTTTTACATAATATACTTTTTGTTGGTCATAAATAAGCCAGCACCAGTATTCTCAAGGTCCAAATTCTCTGTCGTGGCCAGCACCGCGGCTCACTAGGCTAATCCTCCACCTTGTGGCACCAGCACACCGGGTTCTAGTTCCGATCGGGGGCGCCAGATTCTGTCCCGGTTGCCCCTCTTCCAGGCCAGCTCTGCTGTGGCCAGGGAATGCAGCGGAGGATGGCCCAAGTGCTTGGGCCCTGCACCCCATGGGAGACCAGGATAAGTACCTGGCTCCTGGCTTCGGATCAGCGCGGTGCACCGCCCGCAGCGCGCTGGCGGCGGCAGCCATTGGAGGGTGAACCAATGGCAAAGGAAGACCTTTCTCTCTGTCCCTCTCTCTCTCACTGTCCACTCTGCCTGTCAAAAAAAAAAAAAAAAAAAATTCTCTGTCGCATATAGAGGGACAGGGCTACCTGTTAACAGCACATTCCCTCATGAGTTCCCAAAGCTTTATTCAACGTGTAAAACTAAGTGCATCTGTTTTCAATTTCTTTGACTTTTTTTATTTATTTATTTGACAGAGCTACAGACAGTGAGAGAGTGAGTGAGAGAGAGAGAGAGAGAAAGAAAGAGAGAGAGAGAGAGAGAGAGAGAGAAAGGTCTTCTTTCCGTTGGTTCACTCTCCAGATGGCCACAACTGCCGGAGCTATGCCAGTCTGAAACCAGGAGCCAGGTGCTTCTTCCTGGTCTCCCATGTGGGCACAGGGGCCCAAACACTTGGGCCATCTTCCACTGATTTCTCAGGCCACAGCAGAGAGTTGGATTGGAAGAGGAGCAGCTGGGACTAGAACCGTCGCCCATATGGGATGCCGGCGCCGCAGGCGGAGGATTAACCAAGTGCGCCATGGTGCCGGCCCCAATTTCTTTGACTTTAACTATGGTTGTCTTAAGATCTAGAATAAATTTATTACACCTCTCTTGTCTAAAAATTGAAGAAAATAAATGAAGAATTTTTTCTGATTTTCACACAACTGGTTTCCAATCCAAGGAAGACAAACAAGATAAATTCTTTGGCCTTGATATCTAATAATACCTTTGTTTCTGTATACATTGGATAAAAACAAAATGAATAAAGTAGTAACAAATGGAGGAAACATATTCTGTACCAAAAGTACATCACTTTAGCATGAATAAATGTTAATTTAATAGTACATTCATAAGTATATAAATTAATATTGTTATACAAGTGTGCATTTTAGTTTAAGAAAAACATTCACTGTCTCATTAGAGGTACACTAGCTGTGAAATTTATATTTGATTGTATCTTTGAACATAGTCTAGAATAAAGAAATTTAAAACTCATTTAGGATCACTAACTTGTACAACGAGACTTTTAAATTTCATAGTCTTCAACATGGGGAATGAACAAAAACAAAAATTTATTCATTAATTATACTTAAGAACATAATTGCTTTATAAAATATATATTATACAAATATATATAATTTCCAAATAGTTTGAGATTTTTGTGTAGATAGTAACTAAGATTTTGAAATATTCCTGTATTTCTTTTTTGGTTGACAATCAAAATAATATATAACACAATTTATAACATCATATATAACATTATATATAACTATCATCAATAACAGGTTGGTTTGATATATGTCCGCATTGTGAATGACTAAATTAAAATAATTAGCACAAGAATTGTCTCACATATTTTTATTTTTTTTGTAGTGAATCATTCACAATTAACTCTTAGTAATGTATTCTTAAAGTAAGATATCTTCAATAAAACCATTATAAAAAGGTGTATGTCTTAGTAGACTGATAGAATTCAAATGCTAACCTTCAAATCATCAATATATGTGAGTACTTCAAAAAGTTTGTGGAAAATAGAATGAAAGACAAGTTTATTTTAGTGCAAAAAGTTTTGAAATCCATACTTTTTCAGAAAGTTCATTTAATATAAACGTCTTTTAAAACATTTATGTAAGTTTCAGTGATATAGGGAGTGAGAGACAGGGTTGAGGGAAGAGAGAGTATCTTTCATCTGCTGGTTCACTCCCTAGTTGGCCACAATAGCCAGGGTTGGGCCAGGCCAAGGCTAGGAGGCTCTTCCAGGTCTCCCCCATGGGTGCAGGGACCTAAGCGCCTGGATCATCCTCTGCTGCTTTTCCCAGGTCATTAGCAGAAAGCTGGATCGGAAGTGTCAGAGCTGGAACACAAACTAGCACCCATATGGGATGCTGGCATCCCACTTGGTGGCCTTATCCACTATGCCACAACATTGGCCCCATTTTCTATAAATTGTCTGAAGATCCATTCGCACACGTTCTTTAAACTATGAAGCATTTACAATTATTTACCTCAAACCTATCAGCATCCATGATAACACTGTGGTTCTTCCTGATTTCTGGAGGATTTATGAGGAAAGCTATTTCCATGTGGCAAAAATAAAGACAACTTTTATTCCTCTTTCCTTCAGTCCCTACACTAGACATTTGGACCAAACAAAACCCAATCCCTTCCTGTCTCCACTAGAGTTTAACAGTTCTAAACTCACAGCTAGAATTCAGATGTAGTTAAAGTCTTCTAAGAAATGGGAAGCTCAAATGTTAAGTAAACAGAAAAGTGGGAAGATTGCAAAATTAATTCTTTAAACTGTATTTAGAGTAAATATGTACCCAGTGCCAACAAAGGTGCAAAAAAGTAAAGTGCAAGTGCCCAATCTGCATACTCTGCTTCTGTGACACCTGTTACACACCAGTTGGTGTGGTTGTTTAGGTGATGGATCAATTTTCCTCAAATGGTGAAAGAAAAAAAATCCCTTTCTTACAGAAGATTAAAGAGTTTGGAAGATATCTTAAAGGACATAGTGTCCCCGAACAAACAGGCACATCTTGAATGCTCCAAGAATCATCCTAAATTCAGTGTACTGTTACATTACAACACTAAATTTCATTTCTTATGCAATAAAAATAGGTGACTCATCACTGATAAACTCAGCAGAAAAACCAGCTGCACTTCCATTTTAAAATTTTAATACTAACATTTTGAAGTTGGATATGCAGCATAAAATTCCTTTGAGAGCATCATATCTTTTATTGGCTGATCTCTAAAAAGATTCTGGTTCAGTATAGACTTCTGTTCGTCACAAAGCATGAGAGGATTTTTGCAGATGGATCTAAAAGCATTTCAACCATTTTTTTGTTTCTTTTTAGGTAACCAAGTAACCAATGAGCACTTCTTTGACACAGCAAAGAAAGATAGTGCTTTGAAACTTACTCCCTGAGGAAAATTATGAGGCTCTAACTCTTCCTTTTTTGAGGTCCCAGATGGTGAGGACTCTGTCTTGCTTATCATTGTTAACCTGTGATTGCTCTGCTTACAAACTGAGGTTAGGTGATTGGATATATGAGTTGTGTTATGGATATGTGGAAAGAGAAGACTAGAGAGCAAGAGTCTAGGGGTCCATAGATTAAGGCTGTAGAGATGAGAAAATAGGCAAATGATGGCCAATTACTGAAAATGGCATTCTACCAGTTTGACTTACATGTAGACTTAGGCTCAGAGCCCTGGATTCAGATCCCTAACTTTTAGGATAACCATACATCCTAGTTATCAAAGGCGAGGTCTGGTTTATCCATATGTTCTGTATAATTATTGTTTTGAGGATTTATTTATTGTTTTGAAATTCAGAGTTACAGAGAGAGAGGGAGAGACACAGAGGGAGAGATCTTCTATCCTCTGGTTCATTCCCCAGATGGCTGCAATGGCCTGAGTTAGGTCAGGCTGAAGTCAGGAGACAGAAGCTTCTTCTGGGTCTACAACCTGGGTATCAAGGACTTAAGTTAGCAGGGAGATGGATTGGAATTGAGGCAGCAGGTGGGCTGGTGCTGTGGCTTAGCAGGTAAAGCCACCTCCTGCAGTTTCATCATTCTATATGGGGGCTGGTTCCAGTCCTGGCTGTTCCACTTCTGATACAGCTCTCTGCTATATCCTGGGAAAGCAGTAGAAGATGGCTCAAGTGCTTAGACCCCTGCACCTGCATGGGAGACCTGGAATAAGCTCCTGGAATCCTGGCTTCAGATCGGCACAGCTCCGGCCATTGCAGCCAATTGAGGAGTGAACCAGCAGATGGAAGACCTCTCTCTCTTTCTCTCTGCCTCTGCCTCTCTGTAACTCTGTCTTTCAAATAAATTAATTAATTTTTTAAAAAAAGAAATGGAGCAGCAGGGACATGAACCAGGGTCCATATGGGATGCCAACAGTGCAGGTAGCATCTTTAACTACTATACTACAACACTGGCCCCAGTTCTGTATAATTATTAAAAGTATCCCCTATCAGTCTTAAAAGATTGTATGAAAGATAACTTCCATATGTGTATTATAAATTGTGTTACTCTCAGAAAATTGTCTAACCAATCTGGGCTTCTGAGAATAATAATATTATCTATCTCATTGGCTGTTGAAAGAGTAAATAAATCAGTAGCTGTCAAAGCTGAGAACAGTGCCCCCTGAACAGTGTCTGGAGCATGGGTGGCCCCCTTGTTAAGTGCTAGCTATTATTTCTGGAGTAGTTTTCCCATAATCAAGTCCAGGTAAACCACATCTTAGTATGATCCATATATGATAAAATATTTGACTTTTGTAGTCAGCATTACTTTTTGTTTGTTCTTTAGTGACCCCAGGCTGAAATTATATACTTAAAACTTTATGTTGATTATATTCAAATAAACAAAGGAAGATTGTACTTAAAATAAATGAGCTCATTGTTCAGTAATTAAAATACACCACATATGGAGTTGAATAAGGGTTCTTTCATACTCAATCTTATTTTCTTTTTTCTTCATCTTTTCCTCCTTCTTCTCTTTTCTTCCTGATAGTCTCTGCCAGAAAGAAGGGGCTGATTTCTCAGGTTATTTGAATACACAAGATCAGCCAGGTTAAAAATAAATTACCCGAGGGGAGTGAGAGAATCACTGCATCATGAATGACAAATGCAGTATTTTCACTGCAGCCAAGCCCACAGACTGCACAGAGCACTTCAAAAGCCCTGCTTTTAAAGCATCCACATAAGTGGTTTATGCAGCACCACAAATGCTGTAGAGCTTAATACAAACAGAGGAAAGCTCCAGGCAAGGGCACCTTATTACTATAGACATATGAGTATGGGGGTATAGAAGTTTAAGAGCTACCTTGAAAACCCTCCTTTTCATTGTTCCCCTATATTGATGTTTCCAATATACTTGAAGTTTGCCTCATTTTCCACAATGATTCAAAGGAAACAGCTTACAAACTAGGCCTTGACTTATCAATACTAGAAAATCACTCCAGTATCAAAATGGAATTTCTTTTGGAAAATATCACTCAATATTACAGGATGGTCACTTGCACAGTTTTGAAATCCTATAAGAATAATATGGGGACAAGGGAGAATGATGCACTTTCTCACTGTGTTAGAGAGAACCTTTTAGTTTTGTTAGCACATTCACAGCAAGCACCACAGGGGCTGATCTGAGCCTACACACAATGTGACCCTTTGGTATTTAGTTTAAAACACCATGTTTTAGAGACTTACTTATTTATTTGAAAGAGTGCCGGGCAGAGGGAGAGATAGAGAGATCTTCTATTCACTGGTTCACATCCCAGTGGCCACCACGACCAGTACTGGGCCACATGGAAGCCAGGAGCTTCTTCAGGTCCCCATGTGGGTGGCAAGGGCTCAGGTACTTGGGCTATCTTCTGCTGCTTGTCCCTGGCCATTAGCAGGGAGCTGGATTGGAAGCAGAGCAGCTGGGACACTAGCTGGTACCGTATCCATATGGGATGCCAGTGTCCCAGGTGGCAGCTTTACTCTCTGTGCCACAATGCTGGCCCCAACACCATGGTTTTACACTTATACAGAAATGCTAAGTGCCTTGTAAAATACTGAGGGCACTTGAGGAAAGAGAAAGATAGCTAACATTTATTGAACCCTTGTCAGAGCTTGGCACTTTTCATTCATCCTGTAATTGCTAAACCATTAAGTATTTATCAAATGCTTTTTCTGTGCTAGGCACTGTTCTTCCACACAACACTTGGCCAGATGCTTTATACATGATATCTTATTTAATATTCAAAACAACCCTACAGGGTATTGTAATTATTAGTTGCCTCATCATTTCTACCAAGATTCTCATTTTACAAGTGAGGAAGCAGACTCCATTTAAGTTACTTCCCCAAGGTCACAAGTGGTATTATTGTGTCTCAAATCTCAGTTTGTCTATTCAGAAAACTATGATTCTGCACCGTGTGGTGTAGATTGATTTTACCTAACAAATTAACAGCAAATTTAGTTTTTAGCCTCATGGCTAAATTTTCTACGTGGTAAAGAAAGAGACCTAACAATTCAATCAAGGAAATAAAACTCTCACACATCCATCATTAGAGCAAAACTAGACCTCACTAAAGAATGGCAGTATCAAAAGGGATATATATATATACATGAGGGATTTTCAAAAAGTTTGTGGAAAATGAATTTATGAAAAAACCATGCATGGATTTCAAAAAATTTGTCACCAAAATTAATATATTTTAATTCCATTTTCCACATACTTTTTGAAGTTTCCTTGTAAATATATGCGCTTCAGTTTACCTAGCACAATATTTATGTTCTAACATCAGTATGCAAAATCATGTTTTTGGACCCTGAAACACTGGACTATTCATTTGGGAAACATTTAGATATTTACAGATACAATTTTTGGTCACACTGCTCTATACCCTACTTCCTTCATCTTGTCTGTTGAAGATCACAGAGAAAGAAGAGGGTTGCTGGAGGGTACATACAATGGGCATCAGCAGTGACCACAGTGCTCTGACAGCTCTATCAGCTTATTCTCTTCCATAATTATACAGCTGAAGGTCTCCAAGTTTCAGGAGCAATGTCACAGGGATTTGGATTAGAAACACTCTTCCCACTAGGAGTTTACAATTTCTTTTAGAGAAAACACAGTTCTTCTGATTTTCAAAAGAAGACAAAATAGGCAGACAGTCAAGAAAGTAACTATGGGGATTTTAAAGATTTTCAACTTGTTAGGTTTTTTTTTTTAAGATTTTTTTAATTATTTGAAAGGCAGAGAATTACAGAGAGGCAGAGGCAGAGAGAGAAAGAGAGGTCTTCTAAATGGCTGCAATGGCTGGAGCAGCACTGATCTTAAGCCAAGAGCCACAGGCTTCCTCTGTGTCTCACGCAGGTGCAAGGGCCCAAGCACTTGGGCCATATTCTACTGCTTTCCCAGTCCATAGCAAAGAGCTGGATCAGAAGTGGAACAGCCAGGACTCAAATCAGCACTGCTGTACATTAGCACAGACTCCTCAACTTGTTAGTTTTTAATGTCATTATATGGTGCAGTGGTTAAGCCACAGCTTACTACACTAACATCCCATATCACAGAGGGCCTGTTCAAATCCCTGCTGCTTCATTTTCAATCCAGTTTCATACTAATATGCCTGAGAAGTCAGCAGATAGTGGCCAAGCACTTGGGCCCCTGCCATCCATATGGGTGACCAGGATATTGTTCCTGACTCCTGGATTCCATCTAGTCCAGCATCAGCTGTTGTAGACATTTGGGGAGTGAACCAACAGATGGGAGATTCTCTCTCTCTCTCTCTGTCTCCATCTGTGTGTGTGCGACTCAAGTATATAAATATCTTTAAAAGAAATTTTAAATAATTACCCATTTTGCACATTTCTTCTCCAGTATCAAAAGAGAAAAACACCTGAAAATTACTTGTGATGTATCAGCCTTAAATTCTGTGATTTATCCATTATCTGTTACAATGCCTGGGAGTCTCAGAGCAGCAGAGCCCATGTTTGCTTTCTGCCAGGCTTTGATGCTTCCTGTGAGAGACTCAGCTTATTCTTAGGTCACTTACACATTCCCAGCAATATTCAAGTACATTCAAAGCTATACTTACAGCTTGTTCAAGCTGAACTGTCTGGACCAGGAGTTGACAAACTATAACCTGCAAGTCAAATCTGTCCCAGTAGCCTATTTCTGCATGGTCAATAAGCTTAAAATGCTTTTCACATTTTCAAATGATTGAAAAAAATGAAATAATAATAATACTTCTTGCCAGGTAAAAATTAAATTTTTAATGGCTTCAAATAAAGTTTTATTACAACACAACCATGCTCATACATTACCTATTGTCCTTGGCTGTTTTCATGCTATGATAGTAGTGTTGAGTAGTTGCACAGGAGTCTATGAGGTCCACAAATTCTATCTGGACTTTCATGAAAAATATTTGTCTATCTCTTCTCTAGATATACTTTCGAGAGGTTATTTTTGAATTTTACAATTTTTCATTAATGAGAAATATAATCTAAGAATAGGTTCTCCATATATATTTTTTTTTCTTTTTTTAAGATTTCTTTATTTATTTGAGAGGCAGAGTTACAAACGGAGAGACAGGGAAAGACAGAGAGAGAGAGAGGTATTCCATCCACTGGTTCACTTCCCAAATGGCTACAATGGCCGGAGCTGGGCCCAGCCAGAGCCAGGAGCCAGGAGTTTCTTCTAGGTCTCCCATGTTGGTGCAGGGGCCCAAGGACTTGTGCCACAGCAGAGAGCTGGATCAAAAGTGGAGCAGCTGGGACTCAAACCAGCACCCTGCCAGCACTGTAGGCAGCAGCTTTACCAGCTAAGCCACAGCACCAGCCCCCTGCTCCACTGCTGAGCCAGCTTCCTAATAGCCTGGGAAAAGCGGTAGAAGATGCCATACATGTTTGGGCCCCAGCCATTCATGGTGGGAAGGCAGGGCCCAGATGAAGCTTCTGGCTCCTTGTTTCAGCCTGGTTCAGCCTTAGCTGATGTGGCCCCTTTGGGGAGTGAACCTGCAGATAGAAACTCTCTCTTTCCTTCCCTCTCCCTTTCCCCCTCCCCCCTCTCTGTAACTCTTTCAGATAAATAAATAAATAAATCTTTAAATAACATTGTTGTATTAGAGATCTAGGCTTTGAGAATTATCAAATTTAGAATATAGAAATGTAAACTGGATGTCTTCTAATTAATAATTGCTAATGTAAATATGGATAAGTTTCCCTAAAGAGAGAATATCATAGAGTGATTTTTGATTCAATAAATACTGAGTATCTATTATGTGCCAGTTCTAGGAACTGGAAATAAACCTGTGAACAAAACTGTTAATGTTCCTACCGTATAGAACGGACAGTCTCTGGGGAGTGACAAAGAATAAATAAACAACAGAGCAGGGCATCAGTAATGATAAATAATAGGAGAACGAACAATGGTTTACAGTTAGGAAGCTCTTTTGAATATAGACGTTTTCTTTGGTAATCTGGTATTTGTGTAGATACTGGAAAGAAGGAAAATATGGAGCTATGAAGATATTAAGGAAATGACAGAACAAAAAGCTGAAAACTCTAACTTACGAAAGACCCAATTTTAGGTGGTAAGAAGAAATAAACATTGAAGGACACCACACTAAATGGAGGGGGATGGGAAGAACTAGAGAACAATTTTAGTAAACTAACTCAAGAATACAAAACAGGAAGATGTAATTTAGTAATAAGAAGATAGTGAAAAGTATAGACACTATATAAAGATTATAGAGAATGAACAGCCATTGGATTAAAAAAGCAATGCCATATCTAAATTTAGATTTAGGTCATGTTATATAGTAAGGGTTGACAGGCTTTTACTATGAAGGATCAAAAATAAATATTTTCAGCTTTGTGGGCCATTGGGCTTCTGATGTAACTACCTACCTCTTATTACGATGTGAAAGTAGCCATATACAATTCATAAGTGAAGGCTCATACAAGGAAATGTAGTACTTAATTATATAATCAAAATTGTCTTACCTGACTGATACAGTGGTTCTTTAATTCAACAAATGTTTATTGGGTAGAACATTTGCTTTTCATATCAAAGGAATTGCCTCTACATCCCCAATCTTAGTAAAAAGTGTCATCTAATCAGACATTCAAACCAAGAACCTGGGATCATTCTTTACTTGTATAACCCTTCCATCAACATTTACTCTTGGGATTGTTTTGAGTGTGTTTTAGATCACTGTCCTTCCCTTCATCTCCATGCCAAAACCCTTTGGAGACCACCAGAATCTCTCACCTGAACTAATTCAAGGGCTGTCTTACTGACCTTTATTCTACTCTTGTCCCGAGTTCCTTCCTCTCTCAAAAACCAGAGTTGACTTTTTTAAAATACAAAGCAGATCATGTTTCCCCCTTACTTGAAATATCTCAATGGTTGGCCATTGAGATACAGATTAAAATCTGTATTTTATAGGATGGCCTGCAAAGCATTCTGTGGCTTGGCTGCTGTCTGTCTTTACAGTAACATTACCCAGAGTTGTCATATTTTCTGACCATGATCAAGCTGGGGAGGTATTTTCTTTTCTACCACTGAGATTTTTCTCCCTAACTAGAACATTCTTTCCTTATTCCTATCTTTGGCTCTCTGCTAAATTATTCTCAAGCTTAGCTCATCCTAACCACCTCATCTAAAGGAGATCAAAGTCCCCATTTCTCTCTATTATATCATCCTGTTTTTTACATAGACATGTTCATTTTCTAACTCCCACACTAGATGATCAGCATCAAAAATGGCACATTTTTCCTGTTTACTATTATATGGTAGGATCTTAGCATATTGTGGGTTTGATAACAATAAGTGCCTGTATATTTCTTAACAGATGAGATTTACCAGGTGCTCAATAGGAGGCAGGGGGTTTAATATGATTAACTCAGGCTACACAGTCTGAATTTTTCATTTACTTTGTGAGCTTTGGCAAGTCATTTAATTGCTCTTCAGTTTGAACATCTGCAAAAATCAATAGCCTTTCAGGAGGACAAAGTCAAAAGCAGTTAGCTCATTTATTATATATAGTGAGATACAATATATGTCAGTTCCCTTTTATTCTTCTCCCTAACCATTATCTGCCTTGTGTAAAACACTGTAGAAGAGCCAAAATTTATAAAGAAATATTCTTTACATATAATGAAACTACAAGCCAGTGAGAGACATGTATCATACAAATATCTTAAGTATCAGCAAAATGGGTATAGGAAATTTTCTTCTTAGTCTAGATCTAATACTTAGCCATCTGGACTGTTTCACTGAATGTATTCAGGCATCTCAAACATCACAAATCCACCCTTAACTTTTGGTCTCTATATACTCTTCATCAAATTATCCATTCCTTATGCAGTCTCCATCTCTGTGAAGGGAACTTGCACCCACCCTTTTCTCACATTGGAAATCAGCAAGTTACCTTTCACATGTCCTATTCTCAGCCCCTGAACTCAATTCAGCACTGTGCCTAGTGTATTTGACCATCAAATCTTAACGAAATTAACAATTCACTATATTCCTCTGTTCATTATTATGCCTTTCACATTCACTCTCACACTTGAGTCAAAATAGGTTTTAAGCATAAATTGAATTGTGTCTCTCCAATGGTTTCCCTTACACTTACATAAGATATAAAGTCCATTCTAAGGTCTCCATGACCCAGTATTCAACTTTCCTTTGAAAGTAACCTCATAAACTTTCCCATGAACAACTATTCTCCAGTCATACTTGCATCCTTTTGTTTTCTAACAACTTTTCTTAGTCAATTCTTACTCAACCATTAGATCTTAGCTTGTTGGTAGAATTTTAGCTACTTCATGTCACTGAAAAGAAACCATAGGCTCTATGCTTTTTCAATGCTAGGAAAATCCATGTACCTAGCCAAACATAATTTTTTGAAGAAAGAGGTGAGAAAAATAAGAATAACAAAGACTTCATTTACTAAGCATTTAAGTGTTGACGCCATTACATTCCTTTATTTGATCTCCCACACACTCTGAATCAAGCATAATTAATCCCATTTATGGACCAGTTTTCAATCATCATGAAGCAAAAACAATCTTTAAATCCTAGTGGTATTATAGTAGAGATTCATGAGTTTACAGTTAGAATTATAAACAAGCCAATAATGTCTTTTGAAAAAAAATCAATACATAACTCTATATTTGCAAAAACAATTTTTCCCATATAGACTATAAAGGCAATTAAGGTTCAGAAAACGATTTTGGCCTTTGGATCATACACACACACACACACACACACACACAATCCTTAACAAGAGCTTTCTTTCCTCTTTGTTCACTACACAGACCCACACTCTAATATCATATTGAGTGCTCTATTTCACTATAGTAAATTATATATACTTAAAAAGAGCATAACAATTATAATTTGTTTCATCTATGTCACCTCAATATTACACAATAGTGTGTTTACTTTTTTGTTATTTAAAAATAAATGCTCCATATTTTAAAATTATATATTTCTAAAATAGTCTAAATTTTCCAAATACATTTAGACATAATAGAGATTATATCATCTCACTTTAGGGACCATGAAAAACATATTTGAAGGAATTAGGGAAAATAAGTGCAGACTGCAGTTGATGAATTACTTAAGGAGAAATTTTAAAATTAAAGAAGGAAAGAGTTCTTTGTATGATTATTCAAGGGAGCTAGAATATGATATGGACTAATGACAAATAAATAGAAGAGTAGCTTCTTAAAATAACATAATGCAAAATACCATTGAAATATTTGTGGGTCTTTATTGTTATCACATTCATTTTAAAGTAGACAGCACACATGGTTTTCTACATTAGTTGTATTACCTTCCTATAAATCTGAGATCCTGATCTTTCTTGTGAAGGAAACAATATGCAAAATGCTCAGATTTTATAAAATACAGGATAATAAAACTCGGTGGGAACTTTAGAAGTTCCTTCCCTAAAAGTGTAGACCTTGACTAAAGCCTTTGAGTATTAGAACCAAATTCATACACCAAATCAGTAGAACTTGTATTTAGCTCCATATTTTTTCCATTACCAGTTACTGAGGACCTGTTGTGTTCTAGGTGGTAAATATATGTTATCTTTAGATTTGACAATAATTCTACCAGGAAGATAAAAGTGTTTTTACTATGAAAAGAAGAAAAATGAGGAATTCAGAGATAGAATAACTTGCAGAAAGGTCAATTAGCCAAGGCCTGCAGCCAGCTGTGTCTCCTCCAAAGCCAGCACATTTTAAAAGAAATAGAATGACATAGCTACCAGCACTGACATAAGAGCATCTGAGTCAGACTTTTCAGTCTGAAAATTCAGATGAAAGCCTATTTATTTGGAATTCAGTGAAGGAAGCAATGAAGAAATGGAGTAATTTAGCATAAAATTCATAGTATAATTTATATGAAATAAAGACTCTGGAAAGGTGACAACATGAAAATAGAAAAAATGAAAAAATTGTTAAAAGTCTGTGCTTCTATTCACTGGTTAGTGTGACAAAGGGAGACCAATATTGTCATAAAGATAAAAATTAAAGCCATAGAAACAGTTAATATATCATTATTTTTCATATTCACATAAACTTAGAGTAACTTCTTTCTAATTCAGTTGAATAGTAATATTGGAAAGATGGCATATAGTACACTTAATTCCTACTAATTTAAATTCCTTACCAGAGTCGCTCACTGTGACTCCATGGGTTCAGCTGCTGATTGATATGACCATAGCCTTTATTGGAGAGCTTAGTTTAAGTCTTTGCTATTCTGCTTCTGGTCCAGCTACCTGATACTGCACCTGGGCGGCAGCAGATGATGGCCCAAGTACTTGGGTCCCTGCTAGCCATGTGAAAGATCCAGGTAGAGTTCCTGACTCCTGGTTTTGTCCTGGCCCAGACCTGGCTGTTGTGTGCACTTGGGGAGTGAATCAGCAGACAGAAGATCTCTCTCTGTCTTTGTCCCTCCCTTTCTCTCTGTTACCCTGACTTTCAAATAAATAAATACATCATTTTTAAAAAAATCCTTACTTATTGCATAAACCAAAAGAGACCAGAAATATTTTACAAAGTTTTCAAATTTTATAGTTTTTTTACAAAGTTTTATATTTTCTGAATTTCAAATTTTGCTTTTACTTGGCTTTAGATTTTTGTCTTTTTATCTATGCTTATAAGTGTGACTGTATCAAATTCTGAAAGAACTTATCTCAAACAGAAGAATGAAGTCATCTTGGGAAGATGTATAATTCCAAGATCTTTTATTTATTTATTTATTTATTTAAATTTTAATGTATTTGAAAGACAAAGAGACAGAGGGAGATTTCCCACTCACTGGTTCACTCTTCAATTGCTAGCAAAAACTGGGGCTAGACCATGACAATAACGAGGGCTGGGACAAAATCAGAGTTTACCACTTTGGTGGCAGGCACCCAACCATCTGAACCATCACTCAAAGTCTGAACAGCAGGAAGTCGGAATGGACACACAGCCTAGACTCTAACCAATGCACATCAAATGTGGGTGCTCCAAACAGAAGATTAACAAACAAATGCCCACCCCAAAAACATTTCAAATAAAGGTTTCCAGGAAAATCATAAATAAGTCATTTAGTTTCTCAGATGAACCTTTTTTTCTAACCCCATTTCTAAAAGCTTTCAAAAATTCTCTGCTAGACCTCTTGAAATGAGGCAAAGCACCGACTCCTTTATGCAAAGGTCCTCTTCAAAGCTTCCCTAGAACACAACAGTCATCAAAATATCTTTGCATAAACCAGTGTTCTTGAAAGAAAATACGGGGAACTCAAACCAAAAATGTTTGCGGTGAGGTCTATATGTCAACGTATGTGAAAATCAAGAATTATCAGCCTGTGTTTTACAGCCTTCACAATCCATGTTCCATACAACAAGATGTATGACTACAACTTTATCCTGCAAACCATCTCTGCTATATACAATTCATCCATAGGCCTTAAACTCTTTCCTCATAGATATGCATAGCTGTAGGAGAATCCAACTTTTCCTCAGCTTTAACCAAGTGTGGTCACATGCCTCTGCACATTGTTGTGCTTTCCAGGTATTGTACTTTTCCAATTTTCATATGACTTCCTTAGGTTTACTTATACCACGAGCATTTTCCCAGTAAATATATAACCCAAAATAAATGATGAGCCCTAGGTTCAACAATTTGGTCCTATATCTATATATTTCCTGTTGGTCAGTTACTGAAAAAAAAATAGAGACTGAATGAGTAATAAATAAGCTCACCAAATGTTTATAGCTTAGATGTATTATAAAAGTTTCATAAGAGGTATAATTTGAGGGGCCGGCACTGTGGTGTAGCGGGTTAATGCCCTGGCCTGAAGTGCCTGTATCCCATATGGGCGCTGGTTTGAGACTGGCTGCTCTACTTCCAATCCAGCTCTCCCCTATGGCCTGGGGAAGCTTTGGAAGATGGACCAAGTCCTTGGGCCCCTGCATCTGCATGGGAGACCCAGAAGAAGCTCCTGGCTCCTGGCTTCAGATCAGCTCAGCTCTTGCCATTGCAGCCAATTGGGGAGTGAATCATGGGATAGAAGACCTCTCTCTGTCTCTCTCTCTTTCTTTCTCTCTCCTCTCTCTGTGTAACTCTGACTTGAAAATAAATAATCTTTTTTTAAAAAAAGAGGTATAATTTGAACATCCTTTAAAACATGCAATTAGTCAGAAAGGCAATTTTAAGTGCTTAATAAATTAGGTATCTATGAAGACTATTACTACAAAAGAAAACAAATAGGAATCATTTTACTTTGATATAGAAATACAAAACATAGGAGTGATATTTCCCTAACGTTATATTAAAAAAAAAAAAAGAAACTATACTGAAGTTCTTCATGTAATAGAAGTAGGCTAGAGTGTGGTTGGCTGAGCAAGATAATGAAACAAATCTTTAACTTTCAATTACTAAGAGGAAAGGGAGAAAAATGCATCATCTGAATGGGAAGCACTGATGTAGGACAAATGATGTGGATGCCCTTAACACTCAGCTAGCAAGTTTGTGAAGAGTAAAGAATATTATGGATAGTTGTGAAAACACTAATTTGCTATATAATGCTATATAATTATATATATTATATATAATATAATTTACTATATAATGTAAGAGATGTTGCACTCAAACATTTCTTAGAAAGTGTGAGGAATAAAAAGAAAAAAAAATGAACAAAAACATGTTAATCTACATCACATTTTAATGTCACTTCTGAAAAGAGTTCCATAGAATAACAGTCACTGTCTAATACTGGCAAACTGTCATTAAAGTATTCATGGGGCCAGCATTGTGTCATAGCAGGTAAAGCTAATGCCTGCAATGCGGGCATCCCATATGGGCACCGGTTTGAGTCCTGGCTGCTCCACTTCTGATCCGGCTTCTTGCTCCTTGCCTGGGAACACAACAGAAGATGGCTCAAGTACTTGGGTCCCTGCCACCCACATGAGAGATCCAGGTGAAGCTCCTGGCTTCTGGCTTTGGCCTGTCCCAGCATTGGTCATTGCGGTCACTGGGGAGTAAACCAGTGGATGGAAGATTTCTGTCTCCCTCTTCTGTATCTCCTTCTCTCTATATATAACTCTGACTTTCAAATAGATAAATAAATCTTTTTTTTATAAAAAGCATAAAAGTGTTCTCATATAATTTCATATAAGGTACAACAAAAATGAGGTTTTTAAAAGTAGCAATGTTTAGATTTATTATTTCTTAATGGTATATTAAATGAAGACAAAGGAGCAAAAACTGTTAATATATAGGTTTGAAGATTAATGAGACATCACAGAAAAGCGATGATTAAGATTAGAGCTAGGATTAAGATTAGAGCTAGCTGGGAGGGCAGTGGAGGATGAACCAAGTGCTTGGGCCCTGCACCCCCATGGGAGACCAGGAGGGGGTGCTTGACTCCTGGCTTTGGATCGGCGCAGCGCGCTGGCAGTAGCGGCCATTTGGGGGGTCAACCAATGGAGGGAAGACCTTTCTCTCTGTCTCTCTCTTTCACTGTCTAAACTCTGCCTGTCAAAAAAAAAAAAAAAAAAAAAAAAAAAAAAAAAAAAAAGATTAGAGCTAGAAAAAGTTTAGGATACTTGGATTACTGAAAATAACAAAGCATGCCCATTCAAAGCATTTCAAATTTTTCAGGAACAAGATACACTACTGAATAATGACTCCATGAATAACTGCCCTTGTGCAGCTATATGAAATAAATTAAGTGGGGCCGGAGCTGTAGTATAGCAGGTAAAGCTACTGCCTGCAGTGCTATCATCTCATATGGGTGCTGGTTTGAGTCCCGGCTGCTCCTCTTCCGATACAGCTCTCTGCTATGGCCTGGGAAGCAGTGGAGGATGGCCCAAGTCCTTGGGTCCCTGTACCCCTGTGGGAGACCAGGAAGAAGCTCCTCGTTCCTGGCTTCCCATCAGCACAGCTCCGGCCATTGTGGCCAATTGGGGAGTGAACCAGCAGATGGAAGACCTCTCTCTCTCTCTCTCTCTCTGCTTTTCCTTCTCTCTCTGTGTAACTCTGATTTTCAAATAAATAAATAAATCTTAAAATAGAAAGAGAGAGAGAGAGACAGAGAGAAAAAAGTTTTTTTAAAAAAGAAATAAATTATGTAACCCTGAAAACACTAAGTAACTATTTTCATCTAACTTCTGAAAGAATTACAGTCTGCTGATAATTTGAAACACCATAACATTATCAGTGTTTTCCACAGAGTTAAAATAGGGGCACTGCCATACCACCAGTGGTATCACAGAAGCACTATTATGAAAAATTATTTTTAAGCTGTAGAGAAAAGGATGTTTTTCAAGAATTTTTCTACCACAGGTAATAAACTTTTATATATTTCTCTTTTTAATTTTTTACAAAACACATAAAACAATTTTTTAAAAGTAGAATGGAGCTGACTAGTCAAAAGAAAGACTTTGTTGAACATTTAGAGTTGTGTTCTTGAGGCTCCATGACTTTACAAATAGAAGAAGAAACACAAAAACAGTAGGGAAGTAAGATCTACTTCATTTGTTAACTGGCAGCTCAATCTGAATTACAGCCTTACAAAGTCATTTTAATGAGCAATATCTTTATGGCTTTTAAGCAAGGATTCAGATGGTAGAAAGATGACAGGAAGCTGACAGCTTCCAGGATAATTTTTCAATCTTCTTGAAAACAGTGAAAACTAAAATAAGCTTAAATTTTGCATTAATGAGGATTTGTGTTGTGCTTAGGAGAAAGAACGTATAAAAATGAACCCAAAACAAGCTAAAGTTTAGAGCACTTAAAAGATAGTGGAGGCAGGCCCTAGACATAAATTGTCTTATTTCTGTAGTTGGATTCTCAGAGAGGCAGTGGAGACACTTCCATGAACCCTCTTTTTCTTTCATACTCTACAACCATTAGTAAACTCTGTCAGATCAGCTGTTAATTATGTATAGTATCCCATCTCTTCTCACTTCTTCCATCATCACTGCTCCAAGTCTCTGCGTTCTCTCACCTGGCTTATGGAAATAAGCATCTTCCTGTTCTCCCTAAATCCACTCATGCTCCTTATAGTCCATTCCCCACTCCAGAGTCAGAATCTTTTACTATATTGACCAGATTATGTCATTCTTCCATTCAAACCCTCCAGGAGTAGTGCATCTCATTCAAACCTTGGGGCAACACCTTTCACAATCTCCTCCCCACTCCCTTTTTATTTCAGCTCCTCCCACAGTTCCTTCCTCAGTACCCTCACCTCAGTGGCTTCCTTTGGTTTCTCCAAAATATGAAGCAGAAAGCCCACATCATGGCCTTTACACTCACTGTTCCATTCTACTGAAAGTGTCCCGTTCCTCCATATCACCGCGGCTCATGCTCTGAAGGCATTCAGTTCTACCTTCAACTATCACCTCACTTATGAGAGACCTTTCCTGACCATCCTATCTGAAATCATCCTCCTTAACTATCTACTACTTTATCTGGTTGGATTGTTATCTCTTTATAACACAACCACAGGGCATAGTAGATGGTATTTGTCTGGCATTTGTCTCTCTATTATAAAATATAGTACCATAACAACAAAAGCTTTGTCTAATTTGTTTTATGAAAAATCCTCAGAACATAGAACAGAACATGGCATGTTAAATTTATAAATAATTGCCAATCTATTATACTGGTACTAGGGAGCAATGTAAACTGGGGTCCTCAGCAGGCTGGAAGGGAGTCTGTCAAGGTTTGAACACAAGTTCACCTGTCCAAACTCTTGCGGGAACTTGATCCTCAAAGTATTATGTTGACAGCATTAGGAGGGTGGAAACTTAATCCAAGTGTGATAATTACAGATAGGGCCTTTGGGAAATGATTGCAGAAGAACAGGGCATAAGGATGGAAGCACCTATGGATGAATCCTGCTTGATTTATAAGGAGGGGAAAAGAGTCTCCACAGATTCAGATGGACATGCATGCTCCCATTAGAATGTGAAATAGTCAAAGGGACCCTCTCAAATGCCTTGATCTTCTTGTTTAGACCTTGATTCAGAATCATGAGTAAAAATAAAATTCTATAAAGTTAATCTGCCTCAAATATTTCATTACAGCTACAAAAATGGACTAATACAGAACCCATCTCTATCCCCTAATAGCTCATCTCACCTGTACCTTGAGTGGTCAGATATGGCCTTTCATTAAAACCTCCCCAGTGCTTCCCCCTTGCCATTCGTTTGGAAGAAACGTATTATAGCAAATACCATTAGATAACCCCTGCAAAATGAGAACTAATCATAGTGCTACATGGAATTTCAAGTCCTACTTTTAAACTATGCTTGAACTATTTGCTTTCTCAAGAACACTGTTATGTTTGTACCAGAAAGAAACAAGTACTTTTTTTTTTCTTCTTGGTGAACTACAGGGAAAAGAAAACACTCACTTGCTTCAAATGTCTGGCAAGATTGATTGTGAGCCAGAGGCAGAAGTGGAATCTAACGCTGTTAGACTCAAGTCTAGCTGACTGAACTGACATCCGGTGCCACAAATAAACAAAAATGATGATCCACTGTATATTTTTAGGGATTGGTGTCAACTCACAAGTGTCTTATTTTTAAAGAAAGGAAGTTAAGCAAGTGACTGAGGTGTGTGAGGCACATAACTAAATAGTGACAGAAAGGAGAAAAAAAAAGTCAAGCCTAGAAAGAGAAGTCATTCCATTTTTATAATTACATCATCAGAGTGAAAATCAGCTTATCAACTGAATAACAAGATATTTAACAAAAGAAATAATTAATTTTGCCAGTGAATATAAGAAATAACATAGATTTGATGTTAACGGAAAGGTACTGCGGAGAGATGTCAAAATTGTATTATACAATAATTCATATTGAATTTAAATTCAATTTCCACAAAATATAAAGTATAAATGTTCATTTTGGAAAGTCCAATATTTCATACTTCTAATATACTTCTAAAGAATATACTTCTAAAGCAAGTGATATTTAGTTTGGTAAACAGAGATTTCCTAAGTTAATGTTTGCAAGGCACAGGTCTTACTGGATTACTGGAGAAGAACTGCAATCATACTTTCTAGAACTGTGTATCTCTTAGGGTTCACATATGGGAAAAACTTGAAATTTTTTATAATTAAAAACTACAACATTGTATATTTGGAGTTTTTTAATTAAGCCATAAGATAGTTCTAAATTTTTTAAAGCTATCAGATTCTTTATTTTTATTCATTTGAATGGCAGAGAATGACAAAGATAACTCCATCACTGGTTCACTCCTCAAGTGAAGTGTTGCAACAGCCAGGGGCAGGACAGGCTGAAGGCAGAAGCCCAGAGTTTAACCCCAGTCTCTCACATGAGTGGCAGGGACCCAACTACTCGAGTCATCACTTGCTGTCTCATTATATATATTGTAAGGAAGCTGGAATCAGAAGCAAATGCATGACTGACCTCAAACCAGGCATGCTGACATGGGAAAAGAGGCCTCTCAAGAGGCGATTTAGCAGCTGCATCAAACACTCACCCCAGAGATAATATTGACCTAATGAATATTCCCTTTTATTGTATAAGATTCATTTAAAATAATTCCTTTGGGACAATTGTGACTCAGGAGTGACTGAGTATAGTGACATTTATCTGCAAAGTAAACCCTTGTAGATAACAATATCAAAATGTTAAGAGTGTGATCCATTGAAACCACCCTAAAGAGCTTGCAAATTTAAAGCCAGTTCATTGTCTATGCACTTTTCATGGAGAAGTTTCATGCTTTGTCATCAATAATCACATACAATTTTTCTTAATTCTAATATTCTGAACTTTATTAGTAATTGATATTAATTAGAATATTCATTTTGAAACAGTCTCTCCTTCCTGTTAATTATATAACACTGATTTTATACTGCCCTATGCTGGAATTCTTAGAATTGCTACCTCTAACCATTTTTACTATGATAACGTCCATGATTCTTTGTTTTTAATGTAGACAACACTTTATGTCTCTTTCCTCTCATTACTTTCTTGACAATTGGAAAAACTCCTAGGACTTCATCACCAAATATTAATTATATATTAATATTTAATCACCAAAGTACACTTTCTGTACTGAAACCCAGGATCTTCATTTATTGTTTCACTTAGTAGTTACATTTGTCTAAACATCAACATGTGAAAGATACTCTCAGATATTTTTCTCCCCATATATCAATCAGTTGTGGAATCCTATCTATCAGTTCTAGCCTCAGATGGTGTCTCAAATTCATAGACAAATTTTCATTTCTATTCTTCCTCCCACTAATTCAAGTCTATTAACTTCTTCATGGATAACCAGGAAAAGCTTTATTATTATAGGTAGATTAGCTATGTTTGTACTCTTCCCAAATCCCAATAGAATCTTTTTTTCTGCTCTACAGTATGTCTTACCAGTGCCTCCTTATTGTCTTTAGAATTCAGAACCATGTTTCAGTATAGCACTCTGAGTTTTACTTTTTTTTATTTGTATAATACATACTGTTTTTATCAAAATAGACACCTTATCCCCCAAACACAATTTCAAGTCTCTTTACCATATTTGCTAAAGAAATGTTCTGGAATGGAACCATTTGTTTGTTACTCAGTGCCTTTTTATTCAATTGCCAATAATCTAGACATCTTCAAAATCTACCTTAAATTTTTCCTTTCTAAGAAGTTTTCTTGATCCTTACACAGAATAATATCTCTTGGGATTAATCTCTAATGTTTGGATTTATTTGGCACATAGCAAATACTAGTGGTATTTATTTATGTACAGAATCATTTTATATAAAACTAGAATATAATCTCCATGCAGGCTAAACAGAATTCATTTACTTTAATGACCAGGATCATTTAACAAAGGCTTTGCATATGATAAAAGATAAATTCCTTTTGCTTTTAACTGAACATAATCAGTAGGCTAGCAATATGCAGCATATCACTGTTCTGTCTTGAATTTAGTTCAGTGAATGTAATTCGAGTTCTAAATTCAAGATTAAAACAATTAATTTCCAAAGAATAGGCTACTCTTATCAATAAAGCAAATGCAGTAGACTATCTAAAGTTACTGTGGAAGATGTATTATTAAAAACTTAATTTAAAATACTATACAATACTTCCTTGTAATGTTTGACAAATTATCAGAACAAAAGAGATCCACACATGTGCCCTGGTGTTCCAATCATGTAAGATTGCAAATATTGTATTCCTTATTTGAAATTGACACAGCTGAGTCTCAAATAATGTACTTTTTTCCTTGTCAGTGTATCATCTTCTTCAATTTCTGTGATTACCTCAAAAAATGCAAATATTTCCAAATCATGAGATCATTTTTTATCATTTAATTCTACTTTCTGCTGAGGCAAAAATTTAAAATGCTAAAGGAATGGATAGTTCCAAGAAAAAGAGAATGGTTAGCAGGGCAGAGAGGACACAAAACATGCAGAGTGAATGGAGATTTAATTTGACAATTCAGAGTGTTTCCAACAAGAGTTTCAGAAAACTGGTGAGAGAAACATTGAATTGCCTGGGATGTAGAGGAAATGTTTGAGGAGTAGGGAAAGAGTTTAAATGATTCTTCAAAAGAATATTTTTGTTTGAAGAAAAATAATGCCCTTTTTATTGAAAAAATAATTTTAAGTACTTTTATTTGTTTTTATTATTTGAAAGAGGGACACAGATGGAGGGAGGAAGGTAGGAACAGAAGGCGAGATGGGGTAGCGGGCAGGGAGAGAGGCAGACAGAGAGGGAGAGGGAGGGGGAAGAAGAGGGAAGAGAGAGAGAGAGATGGAGAGAGATCGATTCCCCATCAACCAGCTGACTCCTGAAAATGCCTGACCATCTGAGACTGGGCCAAACTGAACTCCATTCCACTATCCTGTGTATGTGGCAGGAATCCAAGTACCCGGGCCATCGCCTTCTGTCTGCGGAAAATTCCTCAATATGAAAAAAACCTTCCAGTCTGGCATCAAACTACAGTCAGTTAAGTCAGTCCCTGGGCTAGGATTTAAGGAAATCAACAATGACTAATATGTTGTTTCAACAGTCAGTATAATGTTTGGTATTTTTGTTCATATAACTTAAGCTTTAAAAAAAAAAAAAACAGATTAATTAGAGATAGTGTTGTGGCACAGTGAGTTAAGCCTCCTCTTGGGACACCTACATCCCATATAGAAGTATTAGTTCAAGTCCTGGTTCCTCTACTCTGATCAAACTTCCTCCCACCTGGGGAAGGCAGCAGATGATAGCTCAAGAACCCGAGTCCCTCAGGCCGGCACTGTGGCATAGCAGGTAAAGCTGCTGCCTGCAGTGCTGGCCTCCTATACATACCGGTTAGGGACCTGGATCCAGCTCTCTGCTATGGCCTGGGAAAGCAGTAGACGAAGAACCCAAAGAAACTCCTGGCTCCTGGCTTCAGATCAGCACAGCTCCAACCATTACGGTCAATTGGGAAGTGAACCAGCAGATGGAAGACCTCTCTCTCTGTCTATATTTCTCTCAGTGTGTAACTCTGACTTTCAAATAAATTAATAAATAAATATTTAAACAAACAAACAAAGAACCTGAGTCCTTGCCACTCTCATGGAAGATACAGATGGAGATTCAGGTTCCTTGCTTTGACCTGTCTCATCCCTGGATGTTGTGGGTATTTGAGAAGTGAACCAGTTTTTGTAGGACCAGTGTATGTCTGATTCTATGTGTGTGGTACTCTGTCACCCTAGTTTTCAAATAAATACATCTTCTAAAAAGTACAGATAACTGGTGCTACGTAAGCAATAAGAAGGTTGAGCACTCACACTGTACTTTCACAAGATTGGAGTCAATAGAGGATGACATTGGTTTTTTGCAGTACTGAATTGCTTGGAGTCATGCTTAGCACAACCCTTAAAGCTTTTGGATAGTAAAGGAAGTAGAAAAAGCTAGATAACATAATATCATTGCAAAAAGTAAGATAGCATATTTTCAAATATACAATATTTGTAAGTCAAAAGAATATTTAAAGCAGTACTTTAGATAATCTGATTTGCTATTATTCTAAAACCCTAATAAATGCAAGTTTAAGCTTACTACACTCTGATATCTACTTGGTTTTCCCTAAGGTTTTTTTTTTTTTTTTCTCAAACACTCTTGAAGAAATGGCAAGTATTGATCTGATAACACTTTTAATTAGCAAGGCCCTTTATAATTAGGTTAACATTTACAGAAAGAACAAGAAAACAATAGTTCTTTATTTTTATTCCTCAGATTTACTTCTAAATCACTTTGCCAATTGTTTAGTCTGGTACACATTTCCCTCTTTCTCTTTTGCCACCCACCAAGGACCTTACTTAGCTCTTTCTCTAGCTTGAATGACCAGCATCCCTGGACTCTATCTAGGTTCCTCCTTCCAAATGCCCTTTAAGTCACAGCCCACCATGGCAATGCTGTCCTGCAGATTTTGTTTCCTTCCTTTGATCAACCACTTAAGGAATGGACACAATTTGGATTTTCTCTGATTTCTGACTTCATCCTTCACAAAAGTACTATCTTTGACTCCTTTTTAAGCTCAATGCCCACAGGAAGGGATAACTTACTCCATTTCTAAAGTAGCACAAGATGCTTCAAAGCCACTCAGGAAAAGCTTTGCCCTCAAACTGGCTCAAAAGGTGCATGAAGACATCAGTCTAACTGGTGAGGCCTTGTGCTGCATGAAAGGAGTAGGGAGGCATCAAACTGTACCTGATTTTTAAGGATTCCCTCACACTTTCCTCAATTGAATGATTTTACTGATACTTAGCTAAAACGTATTACAATCTGAAACCACATGGTAGAAGGCAGCCTAGTATCAAACAAATCCCTACAAGACTTGAGATCCTTTAGAAGAAATTAAGTATAAAATGAACCACTAAAAGCTTTAACCACAAAAATATTATACTGAACCTCCCTAGTTAACACCCAATGAAGGCAGTGTCTATTCAGCTGGCAAACTAAAACCTAAATGTCTTGTGACTAGGAACTTGGGGATAAAAAATTTATTTAAACATACTGTTAACTGTAGTTCAGTGATATTTATCTGAAAATTATTAATATATAAAAAGAAAATCTTTCTGAATCATGTAAACATGAAAAAGCTTTAAAGAAATGAGAGTATTGTAAACCTACATCAATTCAATGTGCATATTAATTAAGAAAACCATTTGTTTGCGCCTAACAATTTTTTAACTGTAAAGACAAATGAGCCAGTAGGCTAATATGACTGCTGTTGGCTCAAGGTGATTGTGGCAGCATACAAGTGTGCATAGGTTTAGATTTACCGAGTAATTTCTCCCTATTTTAAGTGACAGTGTTGAAGAAAACTAAGGAAGAAACACATTTTCACTTCATGTGTTTAAAATTGCAGACTGAAGGATCTGAGAGACCCATTGTGTTCTGAAGGGCATTCAGGAAATCTGATAGCAATAGCATCATCATCTTGACTCCTGAAGGTATCTGATAGGTTCTACAACACACAGATTCAGGACTTACTTGGGAAAACCTAGCATTAAGTAACTTAGTGTCCTCATAAGTAATGAATGGAAGACAATGAAAAGTAGGTTTTTAAAAATCCCTGAGTATAAACATTCAAAGTGAGGTTGGATATCAAAGAGCATTTGCCAACTAGAAAAAGCAGTGGTTGGGGCTAGCATTGTGGTGTAGTGGATTAAGGTGCTGCCTATGATGCCAGCATCCCATACGTGTGCTGGTTTGTATCTCATCTGCACCACTTTTGATCCAGCTCTCTGATAATGTCCCTGGGAAAGCAACAGAGGGTAGCCCAAATTCTTGGACCCCTGCTACCTATGTAGTAGACCTGCAGATGCACCTGGCTTTGGCCTGGTCCAGACTGGCTGTTGTGAACCAGGGGATGGAAGATCTCTCTGTGTCTCTCCTTCTCTCTGTAACTTTGCCTTTCAAATAAATCAATAAATATTTTTAAAAGGGAAAAAAGATGTAGCTATTAGGCTTTACATATATATGTACAAATAGGCCTACAGGTATCCATATAAATGCATGAAAATGGATATAAATGCCTACTGTGTGCATATGTATGTATGTGTGTACATATTTATATAATGTATCCATCTGATTGTACCCATTTAAAAATCAGACACCAAGTCTCCATAATATATTCACTCATATGACAAGAACATTACATTTAGGAATGTATGTTGCAGATACTTGCAATGCTTTTACTTTCTGAAAGATTTTGCAAAAGAAATTCCTATTTCTTACCTACATTTCCAGTCATTAAGTATGAATTCTGAAAGTCCATCATCCCCATTCCAACAATATGTATAAAATCTTCAATCACCTGCATTAACTCTATTGAGCCTGGATAAATCTAGAAAAACAAGCAAACGTTAGATGGAACAAGGAGTCTATAAGAAAATATATAACTGGAATTTGAAACCTTTACATAATGAGATCAAAATGATGTCAGATCAAAATGAAGAAATTTCTGCAACTGGCTATAGCTGTATTTTTTTTTTAATTAATAGTTGAGGATGACATCAGGCATCACTCAGTAAGAACTTGGGAAGTGATATTGAAGTAATTGGTCTGCCATAAATCTATAGAAATTATGAACATCCAATAGGTTGTCTACTCAGAAACAGCATGACATTACTTTTGATGCGCTCATTATGACATAGAACATGTACTGAATTTTTTTATTTTTAGTTTAGCATTTATATGAGATACACAAGAAGAAAAAAGCCATTATTATTACTATCATGAGAATATTTACAAACTATGCAATCTATTACATAATAAATAAATATCTTGGTAGAAATATTCATTTCTATTAATTATAATAGTCATTGGATAATAACATTTAGCAATAAGTTTAGGATTATAACAACTCTAGTGTAGGTACTCTACATGTCCATAAACAAAACAAACCTATGAGATTATTATACATACTTTAGATACGAAGCAGTAGAAACTGAAGGGGGTTAAACAGTATAACTAAAGCCATATTGTACCTGTTAGTGACTTAAACTATATCTGTCAATCTATCTGTCTATCCACATATCTATCTATCTACCCACCTACCTATTGTCTATTCATACTTATGACCACCTAGCTATTTACTTCCTAGATACCTTCCTACTTATAAGGCTATCTGCCTCCATGGCCCACATATTTTTCTTTATAACATGGTACCTCATAAAGTACAAACATTTGAGTGTTTTCTTAAATACAACAGGATTCTGGCAATAGTTCATAGTGTGTGGAAAGTGAAGGCCATTAAAAAGGACACATGAATTTCCACATGTGCAACCCATAAACCTTATAAAATCAGCCTGCATTATATAACCACATTAGAGAAGAAAGTCTTTTGAAGTTAGGTTCATTTCTTGTAGCCATTCAGCATGACTGCAGCTTCTAGGCACGAAAAATTAAGTGGATTTTAGAGAGTTCTGGCTCCTTTGTATTTGCAAAGGCAAGTGCAGAGGGGAAGACATACTCTGATGAGCAGAAAAGCATATATTCAGAAGGGACTGGACTACAAGGAAAAATGGTTTGATCAGGTCAGGTAGCAGGCACACAGTGTTTATTTTATAAGTGCTTGTGGCTGTGAACATTTAAAAATCACACACGATATCCATGATATAACTACATATACTAGAAGAAATGGTAAATAGATCTTACATTTGGGAACATATGACTTAGATGGTTGCAATTTTAATTTCACGAAGATTTGGGGGGTAAATCCTGTTTCTTATCTACATTTTAGTCATGAAATATGAATTGTGAAAGTTCAACATACCCATTCTAACAATGTGCATAAAATTTCCATTGGCTATAAAGCTTCCTGCCACTACTGCATTTTTTCCTGTTATTGTGTAGCTGTGTGTGTGCATTGTGTAATATAAGAATAGATACAAATTAAAAAGGAGAGACTTAATTTTCCCTTTTGAAAATAATGAGATTCACACTTTCTTCCTCTCCCATCCACTCTCTTTTGCCTTTTTATACAGTATTTACTTTAGAAAGTCAGTAATTGTTAAACTCTTCCTCTGCCTCTTTGATATGTATATACACTTTATAAAAGTTAAATAGCCTCCTACCAGCTTAAAGATCCAGGAATGTTTCCCTTTGAAATGTAAACATCAAGGGAGATAGTGTCCCTCTCCCTTAGAAGGGTATAGAATGGTAGGACCCGACTTGAAAGGTCATCAGTCTTCCTTCAAGTTGCAAAATTACCTCCAGTCATAAAGATAGAGAAGCTTATTTTTCCTTTGAATACAGCCAAATAACCAACAAGATGGTCACCCCCAGATACCAAGTAAATTTAGGATGGAGTATGTGTGACAAATGGTGCTGTCAAGTCCTTTTACTCAAGGACTAGTTACTGTGTGTTTTGAAAACACTTAAACCAAAGGTTGTCTCTGTCTGGTTCTAAAAATGGATACGGTTTCTTTCTGTCGTAGGGGACTGCCTATGACATGCATCACATTCTGGTTTAAATGTTTATCAGCAAAAGAAATGTTCCTTTTTCTCTACCTCTGTGGAGAGGATTTTAGGTTACAGATGAAAAAAAAATATATTTTCCCCAACAACAGTGAAATGTTGTAGAACAATGCTTGGCAAACTTTGTTTGTAAAGGGACAAGGAGTAAATATTTTAGTCCCAGCAGATGGAGGGAGTCTCAGTTGGAACAGTTCAAATCTGAGTTTATTGCACAATAAAAGGCCTTACACAATATGTAAATGAATATAGATGACTATATTCTAATATGTTATTTACAAAATAAAGCATCAGGGTTAATTTGGCTGGCTGCTGCCCACTCCTGAGCTAGACACACATATTTTCAGTATCACAATGAAATACAAAACATAATACATAACTAAAATGACTTGTCTTGATTGAAATGCATTTGTTAATTCCATGTTGGTTTTATATAAAGTAATGCTTTAAAAAGTGTGTATTTTTTCACTTTAGTACAAGTACACTTGATCTTAGCCAAAAGGTCGAGAAGCAATAGCACAAGTATATCCTTCAGAGGATACTTTATCTAAGCATAGTTTCAGCCTTTATAACTGAGGCTCATGGTTAACTAAGAAATTCTGAAATGACTTTATTGTTCAAAATTATAATTTATTTGCAAAACTTGGTATAATCTTGATATATAATATAATCTTGGAAGTCTTCTACAATATAATCTTGGAAGTCTTCTAAATCTTCCCTGTATGTTCTTGGAATATCAAGCAACATTTTTTTTATAATTCATTTAGCCATCTTCAGCTTAAGTTCTAAAATAACCTTCTGATGTTAATATTCACCATTTGACTCAGCTAGCTTCCCAAATGCATACAGAACTCTGATTTAGATTTTCTTTTGTTGAGGCTTTTCTAAAATAAGAGATGCACAAGGGCTATTTTTGGTAGATATTAAACAGCGCTTATTTCTGAGAAGTCACTCTTTGTGCCACAAACTTGGAGACTCATTCACTTATTATTTGACTGAGCTGATGGCATTACATTTAGTGAAAGCTACAAAATCAGTTTTTTAAATTTAAGTCATTCAGAATAGCATTAAGAATCATGCATAACGAGAAAACATTTAAAAACTAAGAAAAGAGCTAACTCAAATTCATAAGTTAAATAAGTGTTGTATGGATTCAAGATTTTCCATTAATTAGAAATTCTGCCACCATTGATTATTTGTACAAGTTAAAAAAATCACAGTAAATAATGTCAATCTTTTTTTAAATAGGGTATTATGCATTTGTTCTAAATATGTCTGTAAATAATAGTCTTTGGCATTCTAGAGGGATGTGCTTAACCTCTGCAGCTTTTTTCCAAGGAAAGACACAATTTTCTTAAATGGAGTGAATGAGGCTGTCCTCTAGATGAAAGCCAAGGACAAATATGTAATTCAAACTAGTAGGAAAAGACAGATTTGGGGTCTCAAGCTAAAAGGTGACTTTTCTTGCCATGCCAGAAGCACAGAATTTGTGTCTGATAATGAAGTGGACCCACACTGAACTATTTTTAGAGCTCCTATCACAATAGGAATAAAGGGCAAGTTTTATTCCTGAAGGCCCAGAATATGATTATAAGGGGAAAAAGAGATAGTTCACTTGATCCTCTGTAAATATTCATTCTTTTTTTTTCAAGATCCCTTGTTTAGTTTTTTTTTTTCTTAACAAGAGTCAAGTAGAAGATTTAAGTTTCCATAGGATCTTTAGAAAACATGTTTATTCCTCCTTTCTTGACTCCAACCCACATTTTCTGTAATTTACAATCATGTCTGTATATCACAATGGCAATTCAAGTCCTTTTAAAACAATAATGAAACCAATAAGGTCACTTGCTGCAATGATAAGGCACAACAGAAAGAGAAAACTCAGAATATAAATTTTTATGAGAGTTCAGTTTTACAAATCTCAGCTTTGAATACAATGTCCATCAAAGATATGATCCAAATCATATGTAGTATTGTGTTAAATGTAAATGACTTGACTGGTCATGCCCCATCATTTTCCCTTACACTTGTGCTTTTAGATTTGCTGTTTTTCCCATCATTTACAGACTGAAAAGAAATTGATTTGTAAAGTACATAGCTATTATTTATTTTATCTCTAAGTTAGAAATTACTTAAACTTCCTCAGTTTTTAATATTATATATCTATATATCTACATCTATATCTATACTATTCTTTCCATAGACTGATATTATAAAAGATCACTTGTTTTTTCTAAAACTATTAACATATAATCCTGGGAGACTTCTAAACACTTCCTTTTATGTACTTGGAATATCAAGCAACTTATTTTTCATATTTTTTTACACTTCATTCAGCCACCTTCACTTTATGTTCTGTAAATAACCTGAAACTTACCTGTTGTGCATCTTCCCATTTCTCCTTGTTTTCTTCATCCAGAAGGTTGCTAACTATTTGAAAGAAGTTCTGTGAATTAAATTAGATATAATTCATGTTATATGGGAAAATATAGTTTTCAACCACATACAATGATTATGAAACAAAGATTTAAAAAGCTTTGTTCTATCACTTTATGGTCCTAAAACAGTAGGGGGTACTTCTTTTCTGTACCAGGATATTAGGATTTCTACATAACTGCATGTCCTTAAGGAAAAAAAAAAGAAGTAAAACACTTTGACTCACAATTATTTCCTACAGAATAGTCTCCAGATTCTATTCTTCACTGCCATTGTATAATTATTCCTCACAAAAAAGTACTGATACTTTTGTAATGAAAGACACAGGTATTTGTCTCATAAGTTATCCTGTTGATTATGGGCCATGATTGCTACTTATACTACTGCTTTGAAGAACATTGTAGTAAGATGATTGACTATGCACAAACTGGAAGCAAGATAGGCTCTCTCAATTAGATCCTGATTCTGTCCTTCCTGGCTAATGTACTTTTAAAGTACCTATCGATACTAACTGAAAGAATTAAAAAGGAGAGAATGATCCAACAAGGGAAGCAGGATACACAGCAGACTCATAGAATGGCAGATGTCCTAAACAGCGCTCTGGCCTCAGAATCAGCCCTTAAGGCATTTGGATCTGGCTGAAGAGTCCATGAGGGTATTTCAGGCATGGAAAGCCAAGACACTCTGGCAAAACAAAACAAAACAAACAACAAAAAAACCCACCTAAATGAAAGATCTCTGTGAGTGAGATCCCAGTGGAAAGAACGGGCTATCAAAGAAGGAGGTGCCTTTCTCTGAAGGGAGGAGAGAACTTCCACTTTGACTATGACCTTGTCTAAATAAGGTTGAAGTTGGCGAACTCAAGAGGCTTCCATAACCTTGGCACCCCATGACAAGAGCCTTGGGTGATTACTGATGTCATAAATAAGAGTGTCAACTGTTAAATCAACAACAGGAGCCACTGTGCACTTATTCCCCATGTAGGATCTCTGTCCTTAATGTGCTGTACAATGTAAATTAATACTATAACTAGTACTCAAACAGTACTTTACAATTTGTGTTTCCGTTGGGTACAAACTGTTGAAATCTTTACTTAATATATACTAAATTGATCTTCTGGATATAAAGATAATTGAAAATGAATCTTGATGTGAATGGGACGGGAGATGGAGCGGAAGATGGGAGGGTTGCGGGTGGGAGGGAAGTTATGTGGGGGGAAAAAGCCACTGTAATCCAAAAGCTGTACTTCGGAAATTTATATTTATTAAATAAAAGTTAAAAAAGTAAAATAAAAACCATGACAGTTTCAAAAAAAAAATATAAAGTACCTATCGAAACTATCAACTGAAACTTTCTAAGTTCTAGGCAAATAGCACATAACTGCTCTATAAATCTAAGGTATTTTCAAATTATTACTCGTTATTTTTTGGACTTTTGCCAGCAAAGCAACATGGATGAATGAGTGAACACATTAAATGTTCCTATTAGAGTTGCAAATCCTTGCCATTATGCTTGTCTCTGATTGTTGAAGAGTTTATTGGCTTTATCTTCAACTAGCAGCACATAAGTGAGCCCTGTGTTTACTCTTTCCATGTAGATGGGCACATTTTAACATTCCTTTTTAATTCACCATGGACACACAAAGAACATCAGTTAAGCTGTTAGTGCTCATTTTACATTTAAATTTTACATTTACATTTACATTTTACATTTACAGGGAGATATTTTTTACTACTCTCACAGTATGCTGTGCATTAAGACACAGGAACCAGGAGAGGGAAACCAGGGTACCTAAGCAGGGACTTAGGGTCACAAGAGACCCAAGAAATATCAACTGAAAGCATGGGACTTTTCTTCAGCTACACGAATGATGGTTGCTCGGTTATGTGCTCAGAACCCTCCCTGTCTAAACTAGTTTGTACATAATTTAGTAGGAGCATTACTTTATATTGATAAATTACTGTAGGGTAGAACTCCAAGGGTGGAAATAAGCCTGATTTATTTGTCTAATAAGTCTTCCTCTAAATCTAGCTTTTCAAAAACAAGCATTTTTCTCACTTGATTTTAGCCAAAAGGCCTAGGAGTGATAGCATTTTTCTTTAATTCCAAATAAATTCACCTGGGTGTTTTTAGATGAAAAACAAAGCTGCTTCGTTTCCTCTTCTCGTGTGGTTTGAAGCTGTTAGTATCTATATTTAATTGCCCTATTTGTGCTATTTATTTTAATAGTTCTTAGCAATCACATGGTTGAAACATGTTTTGAGTCATAACCTCTATAAAAGTTGCAGAATATTTTTTCAACTGTTGAGAAAATTGCAAGTCTCTTTTAAGTTTGTTTTTAATTCATTTAACCTTTTGTACTACCAGCCATTTTTTTACGAGTTAAATTTTCCTGCTTCAGGTGTTAACATTTTAAGGCCTTAGTTCATTGAGCTGTAACTCTACCTATGGCTAGAAAGCATTAACCTTCTGAATTCTCCAATTGCCTGTGGCTGGTTAACTCAGTGGGGGACACGGTGCTAATGAGGCAAAAGTTGCAGGTATCATCCCTGTGCATGCCAGTTAGCTATGCTGAGGTCCATGACCTCGGTCTACATTCTAACCCTTACCAGCTTTCATGTAAAATGCATGCTGCTGCTAACTAGGGACACCAAGAGAATAGGAGCAATTTGTGCAAATGCATCTCTGTTTCTGGGAAAACATTTTGCAAATCATGTTTAACTGAGAGCAGGTCAATGACTCCTTGCAATACATGAAGGCCATTGGACACATACAATTCCTCGATGAAAATAATAAATCCTGAGTTCAGTTTTTTAAATTGTAAGAGGGTAGACATAAAAAAACACAAATTATTAAAATGTACAATAAATCAAGTAAACATAGAGAAAAATTTTGTATTATTCTTCAAGACCAAAAAATGGGATATACTAAATCAGAGTGGAAAGGCAGTAAAATTAAGGTTTTGATCTGACTGTTAATTGGTTTCAGAATAATCAGTAGTAGTGCCTCAACTAGTGCTGGCTATGTTGGGGTGCAGTTAAACTTGAATGTCTCAGCTGGTGATGAAGCATTTAGGGAGAAACAGAATCTTCCTAGTTCATCAGTGTACATTTAGCCCATGTAATGCCTTGCCCAAAGTAACTATTCAATAAAATTCTGAATTTTTAAAGCAAGGAAATAATGAAGTTACCAAGTTAGTATACTTCAAGTTTTCTAACAAGATTCAGTACAATCATTTGAGCTGGCTCTATTCTAGCTTGCCTCACACACATTAAAAAAAAACACACATTAATTATTACATATATTAATTCACTTTAAAATTTGCTCAAATATTATAATGGTAGACAGAATGAACAGTATTTTGAAGAGGGGACTCAAAACATTTCGAACTACTTGACTAAATTTTAATCAAGGTACGAAGTTATTTTCATGGTAGCAAAGCCACTACTTGCTAAAGTTCTTTAAAAGCTCTGCAAATGGTGATAATGTCTCGATTGATGATTTATGAATTGGGTCACTTATGTCAGTACATGAAATGCATCAAACAGTAGGTTTCATGTGCCAGTGTGTGAACCAGTTCTCATCTCTATGACCCAGATTGATTTGAAAAACTGATTGCTCAAGTGCAGTCTGAGTTGTTTGAAGCTTGAACTTGGCAAATCAAATAATTTTGTCCATGGATTATTAACTGTATAGTTCTGGCTAAGTGTTGCCCACCTATGCTTACTTCTCTAATCTACCAGAGAGGAATAATAACAGATACCTGGCAGAGCTGTTGGGAGCTTGGAGCTAATTCTTAGCACAGTGCATAATGCATGTTAAGTGCTTGATATATGGTGGCTTTATAATTTTATTCCCACTATATTATCTTTTATATGACTGGCTGTACGATTTGTATTTATAGGCATATTATGGTGAGCAGGCTCCTATAAAGTTGATATAGATGTTCACAACCAGTGGCACTCTCTCCTATCAACATTTAATATTTGTTCTTGTCTCAGCAATATGAAGAACACAGAACTGAGCTGCGGGGAGCAACTGGGAGCAACTCGGACTAGACTAAGTTACTGGAATTAAGACTTATTCTATGCATCTGCTCTCCCACAATATGGCGCTGGGAGAGGAGGAAACAGCTTCTACACAGCTGCCTCCAGTTCAACCAATAAACTGTAGGACCTGCTCCTGATTGGAGGAGAGCAGCATACTCGGCGTGTGGGTAGCAGAGTTGGGATTGGTGGAAGAGGACTATAAAGGAGGAGAGAGACAGCATGCACCAGGAACATCTGAGGGAACACCTGTGCAGCCCCCGAGAGAGCCAGCCGGCGGTGTGCTGCTTCCCCGCGGAAGTGGGGAAAGTGGCAGGGGGAACCGCCCTTCCACGGAGGTGGAAGGGACGGTAGCCAACTCGGGAAGAACCAGCAGCAAACCCGGGGAGGGCCGAGCAGATAAAAGAACAGCGCAGGGTTCAGTGTCGTTCCTCCAGGAAGAGGGGGAGCGACATAATGGTGCCGTGACTCGGATATGAAGCCTAGGCAGGGTTTAGTGTCGTTCCTCCATGAAGAGGGGGAGCGACACTGAGCCACTACTAACTTCAAGGTCTGTAATTTGGTCAGCAGAAAGCTCTCCTTCCTCAGAATATGCTCTGCTAGAAGGGGTTTTCAGTGTAGCTATTATTAGACACCTATATGTAAGAGGCACTGTGCTAAATGGCTGTGAGACACAAAGGTCAAAGAGGCATAACACTGATTTTTCTTTGCAGGAAGTATTATGAAAATTAGTGTAGTAAATGTATGTTATAAAAAGAAGCACAAGTGCTTCTGCAACATTCAAAGTGCAAGCCTTAGATTTTTCTTTAAGAGACAAAAAAGAAATATTTTATCTTAAGGAAAGCAGAAAGTAATTCTTTGTTTTATTTCTCATGGGCCTCCCTTTGCAGATTTCTTATGAATTATATAGTTTTCTACAAATATGCTAAAGCATATCTTAGCATTTAACTTTTGATGAATTCATAATGGAAAGAGGAAAGAAAACAGAAAATGTGTTCTCCATCTTAACTCAGAAGCAAAATGCTTGGACACCAAGGGAAAAAGACAAATTTTAAGAAACAAGATTTAATAATATAGAGCTTAACACTTGGAATGTGATGGTCTTGACTATAAATATGGGGAGTGGCTGTATGAAAGACTTGAAGGCTAAAGAATCAAGTAAAGACAAAGTATTTGGAGAAGGATGCAAAGCAAAGGATAGATAATTGATCCACAATCTAGAGATCAGTTGATGGCTGCAAGACTATGTATGTCTAGACTCTTGTCTCTCCAATTTTGTCATATGCTATCCAGATCTGTATTCTCTATACTCTATGTTCATCATAGTTCTTTACACATATCAAACTCTTTTTTGTCCTGCCTGTAGATGTACAGGGGAATTTAAAATGGTAAGTGGAATTAAAAGAATTCATATTGATGTAAAAGCTTTTTCTATTTATGCATTTTTTTCATAATAGACATTTTCATGAACTACTTAAAGACCTCTTATAAACACATGCAATTCTCTTCCTCAGACTGCTATTTCCCATCCTTTACTCACATAATTCTTTCTGGTCCTTTATGTCCAGGTTTACATGCACTTTTCTCAAAGGAGGACTTATCAGATCACCATTCATGTCCCCTAGTGTATAGGTTTTATGTATTCTCTTTTTTTCTCATTGCATGGTGTAATCTTGTTTTGAAGTATACCATAATTTATAATTTTATTTATTTGTATGATGATTTATTTATTTAGGGCTTTGTCATTTACCACCCTATAATCTATCATGGATTCTTTCAACTTTGTGTACTCTTATGCCCCAAGTACAGAGCATCAAAAACAAAAAACTGTAAACACATACATGAATTGACTATATGCTTAGATGGGTAAATTAACTGTATGACTACTATGTTTAAAGTAATGGGTTATACATTCATAGAATTTATAAAGATGATTTTCATCTAATTTTATTCTTCATTTCAAAATCTAACACCATTCTCCACTAGTGATGACCACAATGCCACTATTGTTCTCAATGTGTCCAGGAAATGAGATCTGACAGTAATTTTTACAGACAGGAAAACTGGTTATCTTGAGTGAGTATGGTATCAAACTCTTCCTATGGTACTTTTAAGTTCCAAGGCCACTGTGGAATACAGATACACTGAAAAGTCAGAGAGCTTAATAATGAGGAAGTAGCTGTGATATACAAGTCTAGTCCTTAGATTTAGATGCAATAAGACCCAAGATAGGGGCCTCCTCTTCCATAAACACAGATAATTTTCTTTGCTAAATACAGGGAGGCTTCCCTATGCATTACTACTCCTCACCTTGCCCTGGAAGAATGCATTTGGTAATACAAGTATCATTTTTGTCTAGCTAAAGAATCCCACATAGAGTTACAAAAATATAACCCAGGCAGTAAAGTGCATGGAGCTTTGGCAAGGGAAGAAACTGGAGAAAGGAACAACACTAGAATGGTTTTATCAATAGTCCAAAGGAGCAATTAGGAGTTAAAAGGAGAGCAGTTGATGTAGAAATGGAAAGATAAGGAAATAATGGGAAATACCTGAGGTAGAACGGTATTTACTTCTTCAAGAAATATGTCTTGAATGTCTTCTCCAAATTTGGCACCATTCTAAGTGCTGGAAATATAACAGTGCACAAGACACATGGGGTACCTGCCCTCATGTAGTTTATACTCCAGTGGGTGAAGAGTGGTAATGAACAAATAAATAAATAAAGTGATTGAAATGGTTTTAATGTGGCTTCCTCCTCAAAATTCAGATATTGTCAATGTGATGGTGCTAGGAAATTGTGGCTAGGCCACAAGGGTTCCTCCCTCATGAACAAGCTTAAGGCCCCTACAAAAGATGCTTAAGTATGTGCTAGCATTCCCTTTTGCCATGTAAGGACACAGCCTCCCATTCCCATTGGGGAATGCAGCAACAAGTCTCCATCTTGGAAGCAGACAGTGGCCCTCACCAGACAATTAAACCTACCAGTGCCTTGATCTTAGATTTCCCAGCCTCCTGAACTATAAGAAAGTAAATTTCTGTTCTCTATAAGTAACTCAGTCTCTGGTATTTTGGTATGACTGACAAATGGAATGAGACAGTAACAAAAAAAAAGTAATATGTTGGGGCCGGCATTGTGGTGCAGCCAATGAAGCTTCTGTCTATGACACTGGTATCCCACATGGGTGCCAGTTCATGTCCCGGCTGCTGCACTTCTGATCCAGCTCTCTGCTAATGGCTTGAGAAAAAGCAGAAGATAGCTAAAGTGCCTGGGCTCCTGCTACCTACGTAGAAGAAGCTCCTGGCTTTGGCCTGGTTCAGCCCTGGCTGTGGCCATCTGGGGAATGAACCAGTGGATGTAAGAACATCCCTCTCTGTCTCTGTCTCTCCCTCTCCGTTTGTAACTCTTTCAAAATAAGTAAGCAAATCTTAAAAATATAATGTTATATTAATAGATTAACTGAGGTAGGTAGGGGCGTGTGTGTGTGTGTGTGTGAAAGAGAGAGAGACAGAGACTGAGACAGAGAGACAGAGAGGCTATCTTCCAGAAAATTATGGGAAGAGAAAGTACAAACTCCTGATTAATGGACAGTCTGTATAAGTTTGGAAATAAAAAGAAAGACAATATAGCTGGAGTAGTTCCTGTAGGACAAAAAAGACAGGGGTCAGGCCTTGATCTCACAGTAGTTATATGACAAATTCCATTATAAGTTAAAGTCTAGCTTTGGGCACTGAATTGAAAATAAAATATAGGGCAGTAAGAGCAAAAAACACAGAGATCAGAAGGTAGTCTGTCTTAATTTCTGAGGCTATAGATTACAGTATCTTGATATAGGGAAACAAAAAGATACGAGTGATAATGAATCGCACTGGAAACAAAGTGTAGAATCAAAGATCGTCTTTGGTTCTCAGCTTGGGCAATACAGAATGATGATGCAGTTAGGTATGCTGAATACCATGTAAGAACAGTGTTCAGGAGTCAGATAGTGACCTTAGTTTTGAACAAGTTGAGTATGATGACTCATTATAAGGTTAAGATAAGGGGCTCAGCAGTCAGGTTTAACCACAAGCCTGGAGCCGAAGAGGTAAAATAGGTGAATAATTAATCTTAGTTGGCAACAACAGCCTTTGGGAATAAAAAGCAGGATTACTAGTTACAGAGTTGGATGGGATAAAGTCAAAGTTAAAATATTGGAGACAGACTTGAAGAGGAGTAAGTAAGAGAATTGAGGAAGCAAGAAGAGAAGCAGATCGTCAAAGTGTCAGAACAATATTGAATTCAGAAATAAGGCAACCCACTGGTGAGATCAACCTAGAGAAGGGTGACCATTCTCCACATAAAAATACAAAGACAGTTCAATATACAGATCTACAAGTCTCATTTTTTTTCAGCCTTGGTGCACTTGGCCAATGACATTTGCCATGTATAAAATCATGGTTACAGATTAAAGCAGAGATTAAAGATTCTCTGTGATCTAGTGTGATTTACTTTGCTACTAGTCAATTAAGTATTCAGAAATAAAATTGAGTAACATAAACATTACTATACAAACCATCTCAAATTTTTCCTTATACAAATTGAGAAAAAACTAAACAGTCCTCAAAGAATGCTCTATTTTTGTAACAGACAGACAAAATATTTAAAATTTATAAGGACAGAGTCACACTACTGTGGTTTAGATATTTTTATCTAGAATATTTATCCAAGCAGCATATCAATTATCCATTGGAAATTAGAAACTATCAAAGGATTCAAGAAGGCAGCTTCCTGGCTAGTTTCAGGGTCAAGAATATATGGAATAGGGAATTTAAAGGCAAGAAAATGAACTTCTAGAACATGAGAAAATGAAAGTCAGGTGCTCATCTGAAGTACCTGGGATATTAAGGCCAGTGGAGGAATCAGCAGCAGGGCAAGAATACTGGACCTGAGAGCTGTGGTCAGAGGGCTCCCAATAGCAGGGCTGGACTGACCCAACTCAGCCACTAATCTGCCATTCCCAGAAGAAAGTGAGAGCAGGTTGTTGAAACAAATATCCCCTAACGTGCACCAGTTATGGAAAGCAAAACTAAATAAATAGGAATATCCAAGGACACTTTTTGTTTTGTTTTCCCTCTTCTTCTTTGAGTCACCTTATCACAAAAGTTCTGACTCATTTTGAGAATTACATAAAAACAGCATTCCAGGAATCATTGGTTGTCTTTAATACTAATCTCATTACTCTGCCATGATATAAGGCAGTATGACCTGTAGAGTTTCTGAATAGCTTGGATGGGCAATTTTTCAAACAATGTTACTAGCCTCTCTCATACTAAGTTTGGGACCACAGACTCCAGCAAGAGGCAGCAGAGTGTGGTTTGTGGTACAGTAGATCCAGTACAACTAAAGGGAATGGAGAAGCCATCCAATCCTCAATGCTTTGGGGCATGAGCTCTGTGCTGCTTTCTAGCACTCATTTAAAAATGAAAGGTAATAAACAGTGATGCTAATAAGATTAAATATGCTAACTGATTATCCCCCTAGATGCAGCCTGGTAAGCAGCCAATGTTAAATATATATATATTTATATAATATATATATAATAAATATATATATATATATATATATATATATATATAAACTCTGTGTGGCAAAATCATCATCAAATCCAGACAGGTCATGCTTCTTAAGCAAGGAATGAAGTAAGCAGTGTGCCTTAATTTTGAGCAGGCCTGGATGATGTGTCCATTGACCACCACATGAGAGACACATCCTCATAACACAGGTTTACCCCTGGAGACACTGCAGGCAGCACCAAGGCAATTACTGCAGTACAGTGTCTGGCACACACCTTTTCAATAAAAGGAATTTCTCTCAGTCCTTTAAGATTCCCTTTGTAGACTGAAATGCAGCTCTGCTAACTACGCATCAAATCTATATGCTGAAACCCTAATACCCAGTTATCAGCTTGACTATATTCGGAGATAGGGATATTGGAGGAGATGAAGCTGAAAAGAGGACATTAGGGAAGACCCAAATTCAGAATAACTGGTGTCCTTACACAAAGAATAGATTGGAACACACAGAGGCACCAGGGATGCATGTGTGCCGCAGGTGAATAGGGACCATGTGAAGACACAGAGTTAAAACAGCCATCTGCAAACCAAATAAGCCCCGTGCAGCCAAATCTGCTGAAAAGTTGAACTTCTATCATCCAGATCTGTGAGATAAATGTTTAAGCTACCCATTCTATGGTATGTTATGGGAGCCCTAACAAATAGGTACATTCTCCAATAATGTTTTAAGATTTGTGCTAGTAAGTAAAATAACAATAGAAAATGACTGTTTATCTTGTTAATGCAAATCTCAATACTGTTTTGACTTTGAAAGCAATTATGGAAGATTCTGAAAGGGTAAAGTCACACATTACAGGTTTTATTGTATTTTTAAAACTTAACCCAAATCATTGATTCATATTATGGGACATTTATTTGGTGGTGGAATGCACTATGCATCTTTTTAACACTTCTTTGCCTCTCCTCCTGTTCCCACATGGTTGCTGTGTATGCATACTCCCAGCAGCTATCTTCTAAATATTGTTCATGACAGGGTTTAATCAAGTTGATTTATGAAGCAAGATTTGCTGCTTAATACTTTGCCCATTTAAGGGAGTTATTAGGTATGGAATCTCTTATTTTTGTGTTAATAATAAGGACAAGGTTTCAATGCCAGCTATAAAGAGACACTAGCTGTACAAGGTTTTCTTTTTACCGCAGAGAAACAATAGGAAATTCTCTCAGGCCTTTCAGCATTGAAAACAGCTACCATTTCTGACTGAGAGTGGTTGTCAGCTGGGAGTTATGGTATGGGCTGCCAGTTGGTTTCCACAGTCAGGAATCCCAGTTATTGATTTAAGCAATTCTCCTCTACTTGCTCTCAAACTCTAAAATGGCCTGGCAGTGTTGAACTTGAAGACAAATGCTTTTTTTCTGTTCCCAATTCTCCTGACATATTCCTTACCCTATCTCCCATAACAAGTAGGGGGAAAAAAGTAATGGCCACATTTCCTTAGGTGGTGCCATGAGAAATATTATACCCTTCCTTCTTGGAAGGAGAGATACTATGTAAATATGCATTGGCAGCAGCTACCTGTGACACTGTTTTTGTTCCATCATATCAACTACATTTCCTTACTATTGCCTTACACCTTGTAAATGATTCACATAGATAATTTAACCCTCAGATCACTCTCATGAAGCAGGTATTATTGTCCCATATTATGGAAGAGAAAATTGAAGCAAATAGAGAGTAAGTAAGCACATAGTCACATAGTTTGCAAGTGTCAGAGCCACGTTCAGAATTTTAGAATCTTGCTTACAGAGCAAGTACTGTTTTGTTGTTGTTGTTGTTGTTATTTTTTTAAGTTTTATTTATTTAGGGGCCAGCACTGTTGCACAGCGGGTAAAGCCACTGACTGCAGTGCTGGCATCCCATATGGGTACCAGTTCATGTCCCGGCTGGTCCACTTCTGATCCAGCTCTCTGTTATGGCCTGGGAAAGCAGTATAAGGTCTTGGCCATCCTCTACTTTACCTGCTACACCTCAGCACCGGCCCCCAGAGCAAACACTCTAATCCTCATACTCTACTGCCTTTCCTATTACTGTATTCAAGGTTGAGAAAACTAATAACCTTTCTGGTGGCACCATGCTTGTTGAGATAATGATTTCAAGGTATCCGATTGTGCCTTGAATGCTAGAGCTGTACCGTAATTCCAGACCAAACGAGCCCTGATCAGATCTTATTAGGTCAAGAAAATTAAATTACTCTTTAGATGAGGCTTATCATCATATGATATATTATCATGTTAACAATTGCTTTCATATTTATTGACATTCTATTTTACATGCGAATAGTAAAAGTGCCTATTACTAAATCCTTAGGCTAAGCTGTGGTAATGAGGAAGAGAGACATGAATACAGTATGCCCCATTTCTAGCAATTCTAGAAATAGAGAGGTCTGAACTGTAGAAATAAGAAAAGAAATCATGAGGGGCTGGCATTGTGGCATAGTGGGTAAAGCTGCCAACTATGACACTGACATCCAATCTGGGTGCTGGTTCATGTACTGTCTGCTCTGTTTCTAATACAACTCCCAGCAAATGGCCTTGGAAAAGCAGAAGATGGTCCCAGTGTTTCTGCCCCTACCACCCACATGGGAGGCCTGGAAGAGCACCTGGCTTTAGCCTTGCCCAGCACTGGCCACTGTGGACATCTTAGGGAGTACATCCGAGGATGGAAGATCTCTGTGTTTCTCCCTATCTCTATAACTCTTTCAAAAAAACAAAACAAATAAATCTAAAAAAATTTGTAGGAGACATGAAAAAGTTACTCAATCCTCATGTGCTGCTAGGTCCATTAAATTTGATAAAATGCGTTTTGCCTCAAAAAGAAAGATGATATATAAATGTTATAATCCTCTTCAAAGTATTTTAAATAATGAAGTTAAACTTTCTTTTGAGAGTTGTAGGTTAAAATCTTGAATGTAACATATAGTGTCTCTGGTATTCATTTAGTTACTGCATAGGAAAATGACCGACCTAATTTGTACCTAAGGGCCTATACTGATCCACCTGCTAGGAATGTGAGAAACAATTAGCTTCAGACAAGATATCAGTAAGAATACATACCTAATGCATGTCTCAATGCCTTGGCAATCGTGGCCATCTGGGGAGTAAAACTGTGATTCATTTTCTCTCTCTTGCTCGCTCTCTCTCTCTATGTCTTTCTGTAATTCTAACTTTCAAATAAATAATCTTAAAATAAACATGGAAAAATCATTGAAGAGTTAGGACTTGAGATAGAATGTGGAGAAGCAAGATGAGCACAGAAAGGAACTATGTGATCAAAAGCATAGAAAGTGGCATAAGCATAGCACATTCAGGAGACCAAGGTTTGTGGAAAATGGATGCATGCTTGAATACATAGATTGTTGTCCTTACCAGGTGATCACAGCTATTGATGGCCAGCATGGGAATGGCACACCACACAACATCTACATTAGCTCATCAAGTGTTTTAATTAATATAGAAGATGTCTGACCTAACTGAAACCACTATCTGTGCTTTCAATTTAATTCCTTGATTACATAATTCTGAAACATTTATTTGGAATACCGTCAGCATTTAAAAAAAGGAACAGGAAACTAGGGTTAAATCTTCTTACTTCATGTCATCATTGGAAAATCAATTTTTCAACCCTAGAGAATGTGTCAGGTAAACAAATTGTTTGCCAGTATTGAGTAATGATCTGTTTGAAGGTCATGATTGCTTTTCTTAATGAAATAGAAGAGAAAGTGCAAGGGTGTGTTACATACAGCATTAAGCACAGCAAGGTGAATATTACTGTGTCAAACCTTAGTTTTCTGTTGCTGATATAAACTGCCTGTCCTTTTTTTTTGTTTAAGATTTATTTATTTATTTGAGAAGTAAAGTTACAGACAGGGAGAGGGAGAGACAGAGAAAGGTCTTCTGTCTGCTGGTTCACTCCCCAAATGGCCGCAACGGCCGGCACTGTGCCGATACGAAGCCAGGAGCCAGGAGCTTATTCAGGGTCTCCCATGCAGGTGCAGGGGCCCAAGGACTTGGGCCATCTTCTACTGCTTTCCCAGTCCATAGCAGAGAGATGGACTGGAAGAGGAGCAGCTGGGACTAGAACCGGCGTCCATATGGGATGCCAGCACCGCAGGCGGAGGATTAACCTAGTGCACCACAGCGCCAGCCCCTAAACTGCCTGTCTTAGAGTGGGTTATAGCCAAACATACTTAGAAAGCACTGTGTTAGAACAACAGAGTTGTTGGCAAGGAACAGGCAGATGCCTGAGTAGAGGCACTCCTGTTCGTACTCTCTACAATATCTCCTTTCTTCCTGACACAAATCTAAACTGTCTCAAGGACCTACCTTTCATTCCACTAAGAGATCTCTTTTTCTGTCTCTTATGACACACTAGTACTAAGACATACTTTCTTCTTTTCTCACCTCCAGATCTCTATCACAGAATCATCATGGTTTTTTTCCTCACCCTCCAAGCTTCATTTACTAATTTGTGCTATCTAACTCTCCTATACTGAATTTCTAGGAGTTCCTGAAGGCATGGAGAGGGAGAAAGGATTAGAAGGCCTTTTTAGTGAGATATTAGCAGAAAATTTCCCAGGTTTGGAGCAGGACAGAGAAATCCTAGTACAGGAAGCTCACAGAACCCCTAATAAACACGACCAAAGAGATCCTCACCACGACACGTTGTAATTAAACTCTCCACAGTGAAACATAAAGAAAAGATCCTAAAATGTGCAAGAGAGAAACGTCAGATTACTCTCAGAGGATCTCCAATCAGACTCACAGCTGACTTCTCATCAGAAACCCTACAAGCTAGGAGGGAATGGCGAGATATAGCCCAGGTACTAAGAGAGAAAAACTGCCAGCCCAGAATATTATATCCTGCAAAGCTATCATTTGTAAATGAAGGTGAAATAAAGACTTTTCATAGCAAACAGAAATTGAAAGAATTTGTCGCCACTCGTCCAGCCCTGCAAAAGATGCTTAAAGATGTGTTGCACACAGAAACACGGTCATCAATATGAAAGAAGGTAAAGGAAGGAAACCTCACAGCAAAAGATCACAGTGAATTCAAAGCATATATTAGAACTTATCTTTGGTAAATGGCAGGGCAAAGTTACCACTTATCATTAGTCACATTGAACGATAATGGCCTGAACTGTCCAGTTAAAAGACACCGTTTGCCTGATTGGGTTAAGGAACAAAACCCATCTATTTGCTGCTTCCAAGAAACACATCTTTCCAACAAAGATGCATACAGACTGAAAGTGAAAGGCTGGAAAAAGATATACCATGCCAACAGAAATGAAAAAAGAGCGGGCGTAGCCATCTTAATATCGGACAACATAAACTTTACCACAAAAACGGTTAAGAGAGACAAAGAGGGACACTATATAATGATTAAGGGATCAATTCAACAGGAAGATATAACAATTATCAATGTATATGCACCTAATTATAGGGCACCGGTTTATCTAAAAGATTTGTTAACGGACTTAAAGGGAGACTTAGACCCCAATACAACAGTACTGGGGGACTTCAATACTCCACTCTCAGAAATAGACAGATCAACAGGACAGAAGACCAACAAGGATACAGTAGATTTAAATGACACTATAGCCCAAATGGATCTAACAGATATATACAGAACTTTCAATCCTACAGCTAAAGATTTTACATTCTTCTCAGCAGTACATGGAACCTTCTCTAGGATTGACCACATACTAGGCCATAAAGCAAGTCTCAGCAAATTCAAAAGAATTAGAATCATACCATGCAGCTTCTCAGACCATAAAGGAATGAAGTTGGAAATTAGCAACTCAGGAATCCCTAGAGCATACGCAAACACATGGAGATTGAACAACATGCCCCTGAATGAACAATGGGTCATAGAAGAAATTAAAATAGAAATCAAAAATTTTCTGGAAGTAAATGAGGATAACAGCACAACGTACCAAAACTTATGGGACGCAGCAAAAGCAGTGTTAAGAGGGAAGTTTATATCAATAGGTGCCTACATCAAGAAATTGGAAAGGCACCAAATAGATGAGTTTTCTATTCACCTCAAGGATCTAGAAAATCCACAGCAAACCAGACCCAAATCTAGTAGGAGAAGAGAAATAATTAAAATCAGAGAAGAAATCAACAGGATGGAATCCAAAAAAAATTACAAAAAATCAGCCAAACGAGGAGCTGGTTTTTTGAAAAAATAAACAAAATTGACACCCCATTGGCCCAACTAACTAAAAAAAGAAAAGACCCAAATCAATAAAATCAGAGATGAAAAAGGAAATGTAACAACAGACACCACAGAAATAAAAAGAATCATCAGAAATTACTACAAGGACTTGTATGCCAGCAAACAGGGAAATCTATCAGAAATGGATAGATTCCTGGACACATGTAACCTACCTAAATTGAACCAGGAAGACACAGAAAACCTAAACAGACCCATAACTGAGACAGAAAGTGAAACAGTAATAAAGGCCCTCCCAACAAAGAAAAGCCCAGGACCAGATGGCGTCACTGCTGAATTCTACCAGACATTTAAAGGAGAACTGACTCCAATTCTTCTCAAACTATTCAGAACAATCAAAAAAGAGGGAATCCTCCCAAATTCTTTCTATGAAGCCAGCATCACCTTAATTCCTACGTCGGAAAAAGATGCAGCATTGAAAGAGAATTACAGACCAATATCCCTGATGAACAGAGATGCAAAAATCCTCAATAAAATTCTCGCCAATAGAATGCAACAACACATCAGAAAGATCATCCACCCAGACCAAGTGGGATTTATCCCTGGTATGCAGGGATGGTTTAATGTGCGCAAAACAATCAATGTGATACACCACATTAACAGACTGCAGAAGAAAAACCATATGATTATCTCAATAGACGCAGAGAAAGCATTTGATAAAATACAACACCCGTTCATGATGAAAACTCTAAGCAAACTGGGTTTGGAAGGAACATTCCTCAATACAATCAAAGCAATCTATGAAAAACCCACAGCCAACATCCTATTGAATGTGGAAAAGTTGGAAGTATTTCCACTGAGATCTGGTACCAGACAGGGATGCCCACTCTCACCACTGCTATTCAATATAGTTCTGGAAGTTCTAGCCAGAGCTATTAGGCAAGAAAAAGAAATTAAAGGGATACAAATTGGGAAGGAAGAACTCAAACAATCCCTCTTTGCAGATGATATGATTCTTTATTTAGGGGACCCAAAGAACTCTACTAAGAGACTATTGGAACTCATAGAAGAGTTTGGCAAAGTAGCAGGGTATAAAATCAATGCACAAAAATCAACAGCCTTTGTATACACAGACAATGCCACGGCTGAGGAAGAACTTCTAAGATCAATCCCATTCACAATAGCTACAAAAACAATCAAATACCTTGGAATAAACTTAACCAAGGACGTTAAAGAGCTCTACGATGAAAATTACAAAACCTTAAAGAAAGAAATAGAAGAGGATACCAAGAAATTGAAAAAATCTTCCATGTTCATGGATTGGAAGAATCAATATCATCAAAATGTCCATTCTACCAAAAGCAATTTATAGATTCAATGCAATACCAATCAAGATACCAAAGACCTTCTTCTCAGATCTGGAAAAAATGGTGCTGAAATTCATATGGAGACACAGGAGACCTCGAATAGCTAAAGCAATCTTGTACAACAAAAACAAAGCTGGAGGCATCACAATACCAGATTTCAGGACATACTACAGGGCAGTTGTTATCAAAACAGCATGGTACTGGTACAGAAACAGATGGATAGACCAATGGAACAGAATTGAAACACCAGAAATCAATCCAAACATCTACAGCAAACTCATATTTGATCAAGGATCCAAAACCAATCCCTGGAGTAAGGACAGTCTATTCAATAAATGGTGCTGGGGAAATTGGATTTCCACGTGCAGAAGCATGAAGCAAGACCCCTACCTTTCACCTTACACAAAAATCCACTCAACATGGATTAAAGACTTAAATCTACGACCTGACACCATCAAATTATTAGAGAGCATTGGAAAAACCCTGCAAGACAAGATATAGGTACTGGCAATGACTTCTTGGAAAACACCCCAGAAGCACAGGCAGTCAAAGCCAAAATTAACATTTGGGATTGCATCAGATTGAGAAGTTTCTGTACTGCAAAAGAAACAGTCAGGAAACTGAAGAGACAACTGACAGAATGGAAAAATATATTTGCAAACTATGGAACTGATAAAGGGTTGATAACCAGAATCTACAAAGAGATCAAGAAACTCCACAACATCAAAACAAACAACCCACTTAAGAGATGGGCCAAGGACTTCAATAGACATTTTTCAAAAGGGGAAATCCAAATGGCCAACAGACACATGAAAAAATGTTCAAGATCACTAGCAATCAGGGAAATGCAAATCAAAACCACAATGAGGTTTCACCTCACCCCAGTTAGAATGGCTCACAATCAGAAATCTACCAACAATAGATGCTGGAGAGGATGTGGGGAAAAAGGGACACTAACCCACTGTTGGTGGGAATGCAAACTGGTAAAGCCACTGTGGAAGTCAGTTTGGAGATTCCTCAGAAACCTGAATATTACTCTATCATACAACCCAGTCATCCCACTACTTGGAATTTATGCAAAGGAAATGAAATTGGCAAACAAAAAAGCAGTCTGCACATTAATGTTTATTGCAGCTCAATTCACAATAGCTAAGACCTGGAACCAACCCAAATGCCCATCAACAGTAGACTGGATAAAGAAATTATGGGACATGTACTCTATTGAATACTATACAGCAGTCAAAAAGAAAGAAACCCGGTCATTTGCAACAAGATGGAGGAATTTGGAAAACATCATGCTGAATGAATTAAGCCAGTCCCAAAGGGACAAATATCATATGTTCTCCCTGATTGGTGACAACTAACTGAGCACCAAAGGGAAAACTTGTTGAAGTGAAATGGACACTATGAGACACGGTGACTTGATCAGCTCTTGTCCTGATGGTTGATGTACAATGTAATACTTTATCCATTTTAGTATTTTTTTTGTTCTTGTACCATTGGTTGAACTCTGTAATTAACACACAATTATTCTTAGGTGTTTAAATTTTAACTGAAAAGTGATCCCTGTTAGGTATTTGGAAAACATTATGTTGAGTGAAATAAGCCAATCCCAAAGGGACAAATACCACTTGTTCTCCTTGATAGGTGACAACTGAGCACCAAAAAGGAAATCTGTTAAAGTGAAATGAACACTATGAGAAACGGTGACTTGATCAGCCCTCACCCTGACTGTTGATGAGCAACTTGAAATGTTATCCCTCTTAGTATTTTTTTTGTTTGTTTCTTCTACTTAATACTTTTGGTTGAATACTGTAATAAATACACAATTCTTCTTAAGTGCTGAAACTTAACTGAAAAGTGATCACTGTTAAATATAAGAGTGGGAATAAGAGAGGGAAGAGATGTGCAATTCTGGACATGCTCAAGCTGACTTACCTCAAACTGGAGAGTTAGAAACATACCAGGGGATTCCAATTCAATCCCATCAAGGTGGCATGTACCAATGCCATCTCACTAGTCCCAGTGATCAATTTCAGTTCACAATTGATCATAATGATAGGACTAAGAACCAAAGGGATCACATAAACAAGACTAGTGTCTGCAAATACTAGCTGATAGAATCAAAAAGGGAGAGAATGATCCAACATGGGAAGTGAGATACACAGCAGACCCATAGAATGGCAGATGTCCTAAACAGCACTCTGGCCTCAGAATCAGCCCTTAAGGCCTGCGGATCCGGCTGAAAAGCCCATGAGAGTATTTCAGGCATGGAAAGCCAAGACACTCGGGGGTGGGGGGGACCTAAATGAAAGATCTCCGCGAGTGAGATCTCAGTGGTCATCAAAGAAGGAGGTACCTTTCTCTGAAGGGAGGAGAGAACTTCCACTTTGACCATGATCTTGTCTAAATACGATCAGAGTCAGTGAACTCAGGGGGCTTCCATAACCTTGGCAGCTCATGACAAGAGCCTAGGGTGATTACTGAGGCCATAAACAAGAGTGTCAATTTGTTAAGTCAACAACAGGAGTCACTGTGCACTTACTTCTCATGTAGGCTCTCTGTCCTTAGTGTGTTGTACATTGAGATTTAATGCTATAACTAGTACTCAAACAGTATTTTCACTTTATGTTTCTGTGTGGGAGCAAACTGTTGAAATCTTTACTTAATGTATGCTAAACTGATCTTCTGTATATAAAGAGAATCGAAAATGAATCTTGATGTGAATGGAAGGGGAGAGCGAGTGGGAAAGGGGAGGGTTGCAGGTGGGAGGGACGTTATGGGGGGGAAGCCATTGTAATCCATAAGCCGTACTTTGGAAATTTATATTCATTAAATAAAAGTTAAAAAAAAGAATTTCTGAAAATCAAATCTCCATTTAATGACCTCATTTATAGAGAATCATAAGCCAACTTTTCTCATTTGTCTTAATTTTCCAGTCTTCATGATCTACATTTTCCAACATGCATCCCATTTACTACAAATCTTGGTCTCTTGAATATGCCTTGCTTATGTCCCTTTTGTGCTTTTGATGCAGTTTATTTCTATGCTCATCTTGCTTCTCCAAATTCCAACTCAAGTCCTAATTCTCTCATGTTTTCTCTTCTAACTACTTCAGTTCAGATCTCTATATTTCTAGAATTGCTAGAAGTGTAACACAATGTGCTTATACCTTTCTCATTATCACAGTTTAGCCTTTTTTTTTCTTTTTATTTGACAGATAGAGTTAGACAGTGAGAGAGAGAGAGAAAGGTCTTCCTTCCGTTGGTTCACCCCCCAAATGGCCGCTACGGCTGGAGCTACACCAATCCGAAGACAGGAGCCAGGTGCTTCTTCCTGGTCTACCACACAGATGCAGAGGCCCAAGCACTTGGGCCATCCTCCACTGCCTTACTGGGCCACAGCAGAGAGCTGGACTAGAAGAGGAGCAACCGGGACTAGAACCCAGTGCCCATATGAGATACCAGCGCCGCAGCATTGGAGGATTAACCAAGTGAGCCATGGCACCTGCCCTTTTTTGTTTTTATTTGACAGAGTTAGATAGTGAGAGAGAGAAGCAGAGAGAAAGGAGCCTTTTTCATTAGTAATTTTTTTCTTCAATGACATTATAAGCAGCTGAGAGCAAGGTCCATATTTTACTTTCTTATTAAGATTCATAACAGTATCAACAATGGCATTATGGAGCAACTCTTGTGTAATGGATAATTAACAATTATCATTATGTATGGATCATTGTGTGTTTAACCTTCATTATTTCTAAGCCTCATGACAACCCTGAGAAGTAGATTCAGTCAATCTTCCTTATTAAAATAGTCTGTATTTGTGAATTCACACACCGACCAAATTTACTTGTAATCCCCAAATCAAATCCCATATGCTATCATGGTCTATCATGGAAATATGCTGACTGAGAAACATTTGAGTTGCAAAATGTGCATATTTCTGGTTGATGTCAAACATGGCGATACTCTACCTTTTTTTTCTTCATATTTTATATTGTAAAGAATCATATTTTCATGGTCTATTTAGTACAAATTTTCTTATATTCTTTGTGTTTTTTGTTTAGTGGTGATTTCACTATATAAAAGGTGGTCAGCATAGTACTGAAAGGTTTTTGAGTGATTAAAAGCAGAAGAAGTCTGTGATGTGCCTTAAGTAGAAAATGCATGTCAGATAAACTTTATCTGAGGAATAGTGCTGTTATCTGAGTTCAATGTTGTTCTATTACCAACATACATTAAATGAGATATCTTTTAACAAAAAACACAAGTAAAACAAGGTCCTTTTGATTGGTTGATGATTATATTATGACCAGAATATCAAGATAACTGAATCCTGTATTTCCCCTCGGAGCAATGATTCAGTAATCATCAATTCAGTGTTTGCTGTAATTTTATAGAATATAACTACCACAAATAATGGCAATAAACTGTACTGTTATACCATCTTTACTTCTTTTTTAGAAATGAAGAAATAAGATAGAAGAAGGATAAATAATGTGTCTGAGAAGACCAAGTTAGTTACTGGGTAAGTTGAAACTTGAACTTACATGTTTCATTTGGCTTTATCAAGATTTACAGCTTCTTCTGTGGATGTTGCAAATCCAATATTTTAGTGGTAGCATGAGATATAGTGTGAATTTTTCCAGTGCTATAAAGGCAAGTAAATGGGGTCCAGTGTTGTAGTATAGTAGGTAAAGCCAATGTTTAAGACACTGGCATCCCATGTAGGTGCCAGTTCCTGTCCTAGCTGCTCTACACCCAATCCAGTTCCCTGGTAATGGCCTGGGAAAAGATGGCCCAAGTACGTGGGCCCCTACCATCCACATAGGAGACATGGACGAAGCTCCCAGGTCCTGGCTTTGGCCTCACTCAGCTATGACCACTGCAGCTATCTGGGGAGTGAACCAGTACAGAGAAGATTTGTCTCTTTGTCTCTTCCCATAACTCTGACTTTCAAATAAATAAAAACAAGTACATAGAAATGTTTATCTTCCCCTCTCTATCTAAATTGGGTATTCTGAGAAGTTTTATTTTTTGTGGAAACAACTGAATTCCCCAAACATTATTATATTACCTTGATTCACTCAGTAACTATTTCATCAAATATTTGAGTGTCTACTAGACTTCAAGTTCCTGGACAAGCCTTGGGAATATGATTATCTCTCAACAAGCTTAAAATTTACTATTAAAGGCAGACTTAAAAATAGCAATTACAATATTATATGTGAGGATGCTACAGTAGGGATGTTTACAAGGTTTCAAAAGGCCAAGCAAGTAAGAAAAAAATCAAATTCTGCCTGGGATTTGGCGAGACGATTTTTGAGAAGAAATGATCTTTGAGCCTGATCTTGAAGAACCATATGTCATAATGGAAAAGGGCAGGATATAATGCAGAGAACTAATACGAGCTGAGTCTCAGAGATAAAAAAGTTTAAAGGTTTGGAAAAGAATGTCCGTGAAGGAAAAAGACTTCTGGAATATCTTCTACCAGTTTCTCAAAAAAGGAAAAGTGCTACCATGGCTTGTCATTCTAATACAGAGAATCACATTTTAATTTTAGTTTTTTTTTCTATTTTAATACCTCACAAATCACTAAAAATGAAAAACTGCTATGCTTAATGGAGGGACACAAAATGATAGTGTATATTATATTATAGTTAACATCTGTATATACCAGGAAAAACTGTAGTTGTGCAATCAGATAAAAAAATGGATACTTTGGGTAAATAGAGTGAGGCCTCATGAAGAGCTTGATTTTATGGCCCAGCAGCTAAACCGGCCAGGTACAGCTGGCACATGCTGCATTAAATTCTCCTCTTAAAGATCTAGTTACTATAAGCATTTGAAGATAGCAAACCAACAAATAGAAGATCTCTCTCTCTTTCAAGTAAAAGTGAAAATAAATTAAAACTTTAAAAGTAAACATACAGTTCTAAAGGTTTGTTAATTTAAAATATTTACATTAATTTCTCACATCTCAGTGTATGATTATTGAGCAGGGATAGATGTTATAAAATTATAAAAATAAAATGTCTTAATAGTATTTAGAAATTTTGTTCAATGAAGTTTTCCATGGACAGACTGTCTCTGAAAACCAAAGACAAACACTTCGCCTTTGGGAAGTAATAAAGATCATTATCAGGGAAGCCATTTGAACAAAGAGAAGGATCTCATGTATCGGAATAAATCATGGCAGTTTTCATGCTCTTAATTCATAACATTGTAATCACCATCTTAAAGGCCTTTAATCTTTTCTAAGGATTTCACAAAAGTTTACTTCATCAGATTTCTAGTGTTGTAGCTATCTTTTGTCTCTTTCATCAAAATATGATATCAGTCTTTTACTAAACCCATCATTACTGGGCATTTTAAATAAAATGTCTTACAAACAACTACATATAGAAGAATATACTATTTTTAAGTAGGTCTACTCAATGTTTCTTTGGTCTTTGCTCATAATTTCCAAGTTGAGGAAAAATCCTACATGATTATTAATTATGATGTTAATTAGTTAATTCAATATACATTTGTTAAACAACCTACAATCAAGATTCTATACAAATCTTCTTGGGGGGAAGTAAGCTGGAGCTTGGCTAAGTTTCAAAGATGGACCAGGAAGATGTCTTATTTTGCAAAGATTTGCTGACAAGTGCTAATAATACAAGATATAAGTAGGTGCATGAAAGAGAATGCTGTTGGCATTCACAGGCCCAGAGTGTACCAAGATATCACTTTAGAATACTGAGAAGGACAAAGACAGTATGAAAGCAAAAAAGAAACCAAGACCCAGAACCAAGAACACACAATGTATTCAGGATGCAAGAAGATGTTCAAGAGTGTGGTCTGTATAAAGAAATAGTAATGATCCATGTATGAGGCTGGAAAGGTAGATAACATACAAATAGTGGAATGCATTAGAAGCCAGGATAAAGATTTGAGGCTTTTATTCATGGGGCCTTGAGGCTCCAAACGTTTCTCAGTGAAGAGTAACATAATTGGAGCTGTTCTAGAACAACTAATAGGACTAGAGACAGGAATGTAGGAAACCATGTCAGGATCAAAAGAAAGAGGACATATACACAATGTAGGCTGAAATGATTAGAGGCTGACAGGATAATGGCAGTGGGAAGACAAAGGAAAGCATGGATGGAAGAAGTATCATGCAGAGGAAAGAAGAGAAGCAAAAAGTCAAAATTATGTTACAATTTTAGTCTGAAGATTGCTAATTTTTACAAAGAAAAGTAGAAAATACAGGTTAGAATTCAAAGTAAGTTAACTTTAATGTTATGCCTTATTAAACCTGAGGTGCTAGTCAATAAGAAATGTCAGATACCTTGTTTATCTAAGGTACAGAGAATGCTAAGTAAGGTTACAAACTCGTTTACAATCAGGTAAAGAAGAATGAAGTCTTGACAGTTGACATTCAGAAACACTTAATAGACTTCAACTGGGATTTTGACTGGCAGAGATGGAAGAAGGAGGAACGTTAGAAGGGGAGTGCATTCCAGGCGCTGAAAAGATACCAGTCAAGTCAATGAGATAGGAAAATCCAGATCCCATTCCTGAGGCAATGATGCTTAGGATTTTAAGAATGTGTAGAGAACTGATAAGAAAGTGGGATCCAAACAGAGAAGCTTATTTCTGATTATTCCTACAACAAAATAATCAGCCAAATTGCTTTTTTTTAAGTTAAGCCAACTAATGCCCATGACTAAGCAATAGGGTGAAGTAATTGTTCATGGAGGCAATGCATTTTAATGAAGAGTTCAATCAAAATACACTCCCAGTATAAATTTGTGGTCTTTTTTCCCCAAAGACATTTTATGTAATGAGTACAAATTTCGTAAGTACAACTTTATAAATACAATGATTATTCCCACCATACCCAGCCTCCCACTCTACCTCTTCCTCCTTCTCCCATTCCCAGTCCAAGTCTCCAATAAGATTCATTTTTCAATTAACTATATACACAGAAGACAAACTATACTAAGTAAAAATTTCAAAAATTTACACACACACACAAAACTGTTTGAGAACAAGTTTTACAGTTAATTGTCATAATACAACACATTGAAGATAGAAGTCCTGCATGGGAAGTAACTGAACAGTGACTCCTGTTAACAATTAACACTCTTATGTATGATGTCAGCAATCACCCAAGGCTCCTGCTATGAGCAACCAAGGCTATGGAAGCCTTTTGAATCCACAATATCTGTCAAGATTTAGATAGGGCCATATGCAAAGTGAAAGTTCTCTTCTCCTTTCAGAGAAAAGTACATCCTTTTTTGATGGCCACTTCTTTCCATAGGGGTCTTTCTCACAGAAATCCTTCATGTAAAACTTTTTTTTCCCCACTGTCTCAGCTTTCCATGCCTGAAATGCTGTCATGGGCTTTTCAGCCAAACCAGAATGTCTTAAATGCTGACTCTGAAGTCAGAGTGTTTTTTAAAGTGATTGTAGGGGCCGGCGCCACGGCTCACTAGGCTAATCCTCCACCTGTGGCGCCGGCACATGGGGTTCTATTCCCTGTCGGGGCGCCGGATTCTGTCCCGGTTGCCCTTCTTCCAGGCCAGCTCTCTGCTATGGCCCGGGAGTGCAGTGAAGGATGGCCCAAGTGCTTGGGCCCTGCACGCCATGGGAGACCAGGAGAAGCACCTGGCTCCTGGCTTCGGATCAGCGTGATGCACCGTCCGTGGTGGCCATTGGAGGGTGAACCAAGGGCAAAAGGAAGACCTTTCTCTCTGTCTCTCTCTGTCCACTCTGCCTGTCAAAAATAAATAAGTAAATCAATAAAGTGATTGTCATTCTATGAGTCTGCTGTGTGGACTTCTTCACATGTTGGAACATTCTCTTCTTTTTAATTCTATTCTTATTACCAGATACTTGATCTTATTCATATGACCCTTTAACACTTAATCCTATCTATATGATAACTTTAACATTTAATATACTCACTTTTAACACTTAAGAGACCATTTTTACCATTCGGCTTAATGGGATTTGGGGTCCGATGACAAGGTTTTTTTTTGTTTGTTTGTTTGTTTGTTTGTTTTTCTTCAAAGCTTTGTTTTCATTTATTTATTTTTTTTAAACTTTTATTTAATGAATATAAATTTCTAAAGTACAGCTTATGGATTACAATGGCTTCCCCCCCATAACATCCTTCCCACACGCAACCCTCCCCTTTCCTACTCCCTCTCCCCTTCCATTCACATCAAGATTCATTTTCGATTCTCTTTATATACAGAAGATCAGTTTAGCATACATTAAGTAAAGATTTCAACAGTTTGCTCCCACACAGAAACATAAAGTGAAAAATACTGTTTGAGTACTAGTTATAGCATTAGATCTCAATGTACAGCACACTAAGGACAAAGATCCTACATGAGGAGTAAGTGCACAGTGACTCCTGTTGTTGACTTAACAAATTGACACTCTTGTTTATGGCCTCAGTAATCACCCTAGGCTCTTGTCATGAGCTGCCAAGGCTATGGAAGCCCCCTGAGTTCACCGACTCTGATCATATTTAGACAAGGCCATGGGAAAAGTGGAAGTTCTCTCCTCCCTTCAGAGAAAGGTACCTCCTCTTTGATGACCCGTTCTTTCCACTGGGATCTCACTCGCGGAGATGTTGCATTTAGGTTTTTTTTTTTTCCCCCCAGAGTGTCTTGGCTTTCCATGCCTGAAATACTCTCATGGGCTTTTCAGCCGGATCCGCAGGCCTTAAGGGCTGATTCTGAGGCCAGAGTGCTGTTTAGGACATCTGCCATTCTATGGGTCTGCTGTGTATCTCACTTCCCATGTTGGATCATTCTCTCCCTTTTTTATTCTATCAGCTAGTATTTGCAGACACTAGTCTTGTTTATGTGATCCCTTTGGTTCTTAGTCCTATCATTATGATCAATTGTGAACTGAAATTGATCACTGGGACTAGTGAGATGGCATTGGCGCATGCCACCTTGATGGGATTGAATTGGAATCCCCTGGTATGTTTCTAACTCTCCAGTTTGAGGTAAGTCAGCTTGAGCATGTCCAGAATTGCACATCTCTTCCCTCTCTTATTCCCACTCTTATATTTAACAGTGATCACTTTTCAGTTAAGTTTCAGCACTTAAGAAGAATTGTGTATTTATTACAGTATTCAACCAAAAGTATTAAGTAGAAGAAACAAACAAAAAAAATACTAAGAGGGATAACATTTCAAGTTGCTCATCAACCGTCAGGGTGAGGGCTGATCAAGTCACCGTTTCTCATAGTGTTCATTTCACTTTAACAGGTTTCCTTTTTGGTGCTCAGTTGTCACCTATCAAGGAGAACAAGTGGTATTTGTCCCTTTGGGATTGGCTTATTTCACTCAACATAATGTTTTCCAAATTCCTAACAGGGATCACTTTTCAGTTAAAATTTAAACACCTAAGAATAATTGTGTGTTAATTGCAGAGTTCAACCAATGTTACAAGAACAAAAAAAATACTAAGATGGATAAAGTATTACATTGTACATCAACCATCAGGACAAGAGCTGATCAAGTCACTGTTTCTCATAGTGTCCATTTCATTTCAACAAGTTTCCCCTTTGGTGCTCAGTTAGTTGTCGCCGATCAGGGAGAACATGATATTTGTCCCTTTGGGACTGGCTTAATTCACTCAGCATGCTGTTTTCCAAATTCCTCCATCTTGTTGCAAATGATCGGGTTTCGTTGTTTTTGACTGCTGTATAGTATTCAATAGAGTACATGTCCCATAATTTCTTTATCCAGTCTACTGTTGATGGGCATTTGGGTTGTTTCCAGGTCTTAGCTATTGTGAATTGAGCTGCAATAAACATTAATGTGCAGACTGCTTTTTTGTTTGCCAATTTCATTTCCTTTGGGTAAATTCCAAGGAGTGGTATGGCTGGGTTGAATGGTAGGGTTATATTCAGGTTTCTGAGGAATCTCCAGGCTGACTTCCATAGTGGCTTTACCAGTTTGCATTCCCACCAACAGTGGGTTAGTGTCCCTTTTTCCCCACATCCTCTCCAGCATCTATTGTTGGTAGATTACTGATTGTGAGCCATTCTAACTGGGGTGAGGTGAAACCTCATTGTGGTTTTGATTTGCATTTCCCTGATTGCTAGTGATCTTGAACATTTTTTCATGTGTCTGTTGGCCATTTGGATTTCCCCTTTTGAAAAATGTCTATTGAAGTCCTTGGCCCATCTCTTAAGTGGGTTGTTTGTTTTGATGTTGTGGAGTTTCTTGATCTCTTTGTAGATTCTGGTTATCAACTCTTTATCAGTTCCATAGTTTGCAAATATATTTTTCCATTCTGTCGGTTGTCTCTTCAGTTTCCTGACTGTTTCTTTTGCAGTACAGAAACTTCTCAATTTGATGCAATCCCAAATGTTAATTTTGGCTTTGACTGCCTGTGCTTCTGGGGTGTTTTCCAAGAAGTCAAAAAAAGAAAGAGAGAGAGAGAGAGAGAGAGAGAGAGATCTACCAAGCCTAATCTGGGAGTGTCACCTTTGGCACACCAAGCAGAGCTCTCAGGCCACACCCATCTCAAGCCTCTAAGGCTCCATCAAAAACAGACAGTCCACTTAATCTAGAGTCATAGTATAACAAGAAAAAGCACCACACGGAAGAAACCAAATATCTCCAATATGCCAAATAACAAACGTAAAAACCGAGGTAATAAAAAGAAGGAAGTCACTATGACGCCCCCAAATGAAAAAGAAACCCCAATTCAAGATTATGAAAATGATGAGATAGAAAAAATGCAAGAAGCAGATCTCAAAAAATTGATTAGAACATTAAGAAGTTCTCAAAAACAAATTCTTGAACTACAGAAATTCTTAATGGACAAGATAGAAAATCTCTCTCGTGAAAATGAAATATTAAGGAGGAATCAAAATGAAATGAAACTACTAGTACAACAGGAAACTGTGATAGTGATGAGAAATCATAATGAAGTGAAGAATTCAATAGATCGAATGAAAAACACATTAGAGAGCCTTACAAACAGAATGGGTGAAGCAGAAGAGAGAATATTGGACTTAGAAGACAGAGAACAGGAAAGGATACAGTCAGACCAAAGAAAAGAAGAGGAAATTAGAAATCTAATACATATTTTCGAGAATCTTCAGGATACTATTAAAAAAACCAACATTAGGGTTCTAGGAGTTCCTGAAGGCATGGAGAGGGAGAAAGGATTAGAAGGCCTTTTTAGTGAGATATTAGCAGAAAATTTCCCAGGTTTGGAGAAGGACAGAGAAATCCTAGTACAGGAAGCTCATAGAACCCCTAATAAACACGAACTTATCTTTGGTAAATGGCAGGGCAAAGTTACCACTTATCATTAGTCACATTGAATGATAATGGCCTGAACTGTCCAGTTAAAAGACACCGATTGGCTGAATGGGTTAAGGAACAAAACCCATCTATTTGCTGCTTCCAAGAAACACATCTTTCCAACAAAGATGCATACAGACTGAAAGTGAAAGGCTGGAAAAAGATATACCATGCCAACAGAAATGAAAAAAGAGCGGGCGTAGCCATCTTAATATCGGACAACATAAACTTTACCACAAAAACGGTTAAGAGAGACAAAGAGGGACACTATATAATGATTAAGGGATCAATTCAACAGGAAGATATAACAATTATCAATGTATATGCACCTAATTATAGGGCACCGGTTTATCTAAAAGATTTGTTAACGGACTTAAAGGGAGACTTAGACCCCAATACAACAGTACTGGGGGACTTCAATACTCCACTCTCAGAAATAGACAGATCAACAGGACAGAAGACCAACAAGGATACAGTAGATTTAAACAACACTATAGCCCAAATGGATCTAACAGATATATACAGAACTTTCAATCCTACAGCTAAAGATTTTACATTCTTCTCAGCAGTACATGGAACCTTCTCTAGGATTGACCACATACTAGGCCATAAAGCAAGTCTCAGCAAATTCAAAAGAATTAGAATCATACCATGCAGCTTCTCAGACCATAAAGGAATGAAGTTGGAAATTAGCAACTCAGGAATCCCTAGAGCATACGCAAACACATGGAGATTGAACAACATGCCCCTGAATGAACAATGGGTCATAGAAGAAATTAAAAGAGAAATCAAAAATTTTCTGGAAGTAAATGAGAATAATAGCACAGCATACCAAAACTTATGGGATGCAGCAAAAGCAGTGTTAAGAGGGAAGTTTATATCAATAGGTGCCTACATCAAGAAATTGGAAAGGCACCAAATAGATGAGCTTTCAATTCACCTCAAGGATCTAGAAAACCTACAGCAAACCAGACCCAAATCTAGTAGGAGAAGAGAAATAATTAAAATCAGAGAATAAATCAACAGGATTGAATCCAAAAAAAAAAAAATTACAAAAAATCAGCAAACAAAGGGCTGGTTTTTTGAAAAAATAAACAAAATTGACACCCCATTGGCCAAACTAACTAAAAAAAGAAGAGAAAAGACCCAAATCAATAAAATCAGAGATGAAAAAGGAAATGTAACAACAGACACCACAGAAATAAAAAGAATCATCAGAAATTACTACAAGGACTTGTATGCCAGCAAACAGGGAAATCTATCAGAAATGGATAGATTCCTGGACACATGTAACCTACCTAAATTGAACCAGGAAGACACAGAAAACCTAAACAGACCCATAACTGAGACAGAAATTGAAACAGTAATAAAGACCCTCCCAACAAAGAAAAGCCCAGGACCAGATGGATTCACTGCTGAATTCTACCAGACATTTAAAGGAGAACTGACTCCAATTCTTCTCAAACTATTCAGAACAATCGAAAAAGAGGGAGTCCTCCCAAATTCTTTCTATGAAGCCAGCATCACCTTAATTCCTACGCCGGAAAAAGATGCAGCATTGAAAGAGAATTACAGACCAATATCCCTGATGAACAGAGATGCAAAAATCCTCAATAAAATTCTCGCCAATAGAATGCAACAACACATCAGAAAGATCATCCACCCAGACCAAGTGGGATTTATCCCTGGTATGCAGGGATGGTTTAATGTACGCAAAACAATCAATGTGATACACCACATTAACAGACTACAGAAGAAAAACCATATGATTATCTCAATAGACGCAGAGAAAGCATTTGATAAAATACAACACCCGTTCATGATGAAAACTCTAAGCAAACTGGGTTTGGAAGGAACATTCCTCAATACAATCAAAGCAATCTATGAAAAACCCACAGCCAACATCCTATTGAATGTGGAAAAGTTGGAAGTATTTCCACTGAGATCTGGTACCAGACAGGGATGCCCACTCTCTTTTTTTTTTAACTTTTATTTAATGAATATAAATTTCCAAAGTACAGCTTATGGATTACAATGGCTTCCCCCCCATAACGTCCCTCCCACCCGCAACCCTCCCCTCTCCCACTCCCTCTCCCCTTCCATTCACATCAAGAATTCATTTTCAATTCTCTTTATATACAGAATATCAGTTTAGGATACATTAAGTAAAGATTTCAACAGTTTGCTCCCACACAGAAACATAAAGTGAAAAATAATAGATGATTTTTTAAATGATGATGAAATCAGATCAGACCTATTGTCATGTTCAATCCCAGTGAGAGTCAAGTTGGGAATTGATAATTTGTTTTTCTTTTTCTTTTTCTTTTTTTTTTTTTACAGAAAATCAGTTTAGTATACATTAAGTAAAGCTTTCAACAGTTTGCACCCCCATAGAAACACAAAGTGAAATATACTGTTTGAGTACTCATTATAGCATTAAGTCTCAATGTACAGAACGCTAAGGACAGAGAGCCTACATGAGGAGTAAGTGCACAGTGACTCCTGTTGTTGACTTAACAAATTGACACTCTTGTTTATGGCATCAGTAATCTCCCCATGCTCCAGTCATGAGTTTCCAAGACTATGGAAGCCCCTTGAGTTCTCCAACTCTTATCTTGTTTAGACAAGGTCATAGTCAAAGTGGAGGTTCTCTCCTCCCTTCAGAGAAAGGTACCTCCTTCTTTGAAGACCTGTTCTTTCCACTGGGATCTCACTCACAGAGATCTTTCATTTAGGTTTTTTTTTTTTTTTTTTTTTTTTGCCTGAGTGTTTTGGCTTTCCATGCCTGAAATACTCTCATGGGCTTTTCAGCCAGATCGGAATGCCTTTAGGGCTGATTCTGAGGCCAGAGTGCTGTTTAGGACATCCGCCATTCTATGAGTCTGCTGAGTATCTCGCTAGGGATGCCCACTCTCACCACTGCTATTCAATATAGTTCTGGAAGTTCTAGCCAGAGCTATTATGCAAGAAAAAGAAATTAAAGGGATACAAATTGGGAAGGAAGAACTCAAACTATCCCTCTTTGCAGATGATATGATTCTTTATTTAGGGGACCCAAAGAACTCTACCAAGAGATTATTGGAACTCATAGAAGATTGTGGCAAAGTAGCAGGGTATAAAACCGATGACAAGTTTTTAAACTGTACCCTTTGAGGTAAGTCCATAGGAATATATGAAGAACTATAGAATTTTACAGTAACAAACTTCCTTCTCCTTATCTTATTCCCACTCTTATTTTTTACTGAGATCTATTTTAAAATGAGTTTATATATATATACATATATATATGTATGTGTGTGTATATATATATATATGATTAACTCTATGTTAAGTAAAGAGCTTCAGCCAATAGCATTAAGAAGAAAAAACAAAAACTGTTCCTCAACAATCAAGACAAGGGCTGTTCAAGTCATTGCTTCTCAAAATGTCAATGTTACTTCCACAGATTTCCTTTTAGGTGCTCTATTAGTTATCACAGATCAGGGAGAACATATGGTATTTGTCCCTTTCAGACTGGATTATATCACTAAGTATGATGTTTTCCAGATTAATCCAAGTTGTTGCAAATGACTGGATTTCATTTTTTGTTACCACTGTGTAGCATTCCATAGAGTACATATCCCATGATTTCTTTACCTAGTCTTCTGTTGATGGGCATTTAGGTTGAATGCATTCCATTAGCTATTGTGAATTGAGCTGCAATAAACATGGGGGTGCAGATAATTCTTATTTGCTGATTTCATTTCATTGGGTAAATTCCAACGATTGGGATGGTTGTTTCATATGATAGGTCTGTATTCAGATTTCTGAAGTATCTCCAAAATGTCTTTCATAGTGGTTTTTCCAGCTTACAGTCCCACCAACAGTGGATTAAGGATTTTTTTTCCCACATCCTGACTAGAATTTGTTGTTTGTTGATTTCTGTATGAAAGCCATTCTAACTGGGGTGAGGTGAAACCTCACTGAGGTTTTGATTTGCATTTCCCTGATGGCTAGTGATCTTGAACTTTTTTTTTCATGTTTCTGTTGGCCATTTGGATTTCCTCTTTTGAAAAAATGTCTGTTTAAGTCCTTGGCCCATTTCTTCACTGGGTTGTTTGTTTTGTTGTTGTGGAGTTTCTTGATCTCTTTATATATTCTGGTTATTAATTCTTTATCAGTTGCATAGCTTACAAATAATTTCTCCCATTCTGTCATTTTCCATTTTCCTCTTCACTTTCCTGATTGTTTCTTTTTCAGTACAGAAGCTTCTGAATTTAATGTAATCCCATTTGCCAATTTTGGCTTTGATAGCCTGTGCCTCTGAGGTTTTTTTTTGTTTGTTTTGTTTTGTTTTGTTTTTGTTGTTGTTGTTTTTGTTTTTTCACAGGCAGAGTGGATAGTGAGAGAGACAGAGAGAAAGGTCTTCCTTTGCTGTTGTTTCACCCTCCAATGGCCGTGCTGATCTGAAGCCAGGAGCCAGGTGCTTATCCTGGTCTCCCATGTGGGTACAAGACCCAAGTACTTGGGCCATCCTCCACTGCACTCCCGGGCCACAGCAGAGAGCTGGCCTGGAAGAAGGGCAACCGGGACAGAATCCGGCGTCCCGACCGGGACTAGAACCCGGTGTGCTGGCGCTGCAGGTGGAGGATTAGCCTATTGAGCCACAGCGCCGGCCACCTCTGAGGTCTTTTTCAAAAACTTTTTGCCTGTGCCAATATCTTACAGGTTTCTTCATTGGAGATACCATCTAATAACTTTATGGTATCAGGTCATAGATTTAGGTCTTTAACCCATTTTGAATGGATTTTCATGTAAGGTGTAAGGTATAGGTCCTGCTTCATCCTTCTGCATGTAGAAATCCAGTTTTAACAGCACCATTTGTTGAAGAGAATGTCCTTGCTCCAGGTATTGGTTTTAGCTCCTTGGTCCAATATAAGTTTGTTGCAGATGCTTGGATTGATTTCTGGAATTTCTATTCTGTTCCATTGGTTTATCCACCTGTTTCTGTAGCTATACCAGGCTGTTTTGATTATAACTTCCTTGTAGTATGTCGTGAAATCTAGTATTGTGATGCCTCTGGCCTTCTTTTTGTTGTATAAGATTGCTTTAGCTATTGGAAGTCTCCTGTGATTCCATATGAATTTCAACATCATTTTTTCCAGATCTTGAAGAATGTCTTTTGTATTTTGATTAGTATCACACTGAATCTGTAAATTGCTTTCAGAAGAATGGAAATTTTGATGGTATCGATTCTCCCAATCCATGAACATGGAAGATTTTTCCATTGTTTTGCATCTTCTTCTATTTCTGTCTTAATGTTTTGTAATCCTTATCGTAGAAATCTTTGACATCCTTGGTTAAATTTATTTCAAGGTATTTGATTTTTTTGTAGCTATTGTGAATGGGTTTCATGTTAGAAGTTCTTTCTCAGCTGTGGCATTGTCTGTGTATATAAAGGCTATTGATTTTTGTGTATTGATTTTATATCCTGCTATTTTACCAAACTCATCTTTAAGTTCTAATAGTTTCTTGGTGGAGTCTTTTGGATCCTCTATATATAGATTATGTCATCTGTAAATAGGGATAGTTTGACTTCTTCATTCCCAATTTTTATCCCTTAAATTTCTTTTTCTTGCCTGTTGTTAAGACTTTCCACTGCATTTTTTATTTTTCTATTGAATTCTTCATTTCCAAGATTTCATTTTGATTTCTCTTTAAGATCTCAATTTTGTGGGAGAAATTTTCTTTCATGTCATCTATGGATTTCATTAGTTGGTGCACTTGCTTCTGATTACTTCTAAGTAATCCTATGATCAATGTTTTGAATCCCATTTCTAGTGTTTTTTCAATCTCATCATTTTAACAATCTAATACTGAAGTGTTGTTTTGTTTTGGGAGCGTCATGTTGTTTTCCTTATTCTTGTTTCTTGAATTGGTGTGTTTGTCATTCATCAGTTGTGGAGATACTCATTGGTTTCTTTGTTTTCTCACTGTGGTGGCTTTTATGTTTGGACTATGTCTGAGTGGATTAAAGAAGTGTCTGCTTTCAGGGAGTACCTAGATGTGTGTGGTGGGTGTGATCAAGGAGCTCTGCCCAGTGCTCCAGGGTGAAGGGCGTGTCTGAGATGACATGCCCAGGTTTGGCATGGTTAATCTCAATCTCTCTCTCTCTCTCTCTTATTCAGAGGGGAAGTTTATTCTTACCTGTTGGTATAGACTCAGCTGAGCTCCTCTCCTTAAAGGAGATCAGTGCCTGGGCGCTAGCCCCAGTGGGTACATTATTCATCCACTCTGCCACAAGAACCACACAAAAGATCTGTGCAGTCCTCAGTGTAAACTCAGATTCCCCAGTAATGTATCTTGCCAGGTAACCAGGGAGCCCTGATCATGTGGAGCCTCCCGTGGTGACTGACCAAAGTCCCAGCCACACCCTGATTCCTCCCATGCTGCTGCAGTGTTTTCACAGTCCCGGCACACAAGCCTCCCACATGGGCACCCAGCCCCATCTGTTCTCCCAAGTAAACTCAGGAGTCTCCACCTGGATGGTTGCTGGGCACAGACATGAGCTGGTACAGCAGTTATGTATGTCTAAAATGGTGCCTGCTCTCTTAGCTTGTTAAAGGATGCCACTTCAGGGTGATCAGGGAGAGTGAAAACATGCCCCCACTTTGTTTTTCCTCCTCTAGTTTGACAGGTACACTATCCCCCACAGGCCTCTAGGCTTAATTCCCTCTAGGCTCTTGCAGCTTTTTGCCAGTGGCTTGGGCTGCTGCAGTCTGGTCTCATCTCACTCTACAACACTGGTGCGGAAGCTCTTGGCTGCTGGAGTTCTGAGTTGTGTCTTCACCTTCCATGTAGATCTACTGTGTCCCTCCAATTTGCGTAGTTTCCTCTGCTGTTTTCTCCCTAACTTTTCACTGAGACTGCACTCTTTCCACATTTTTAAAACTATCTACTCCTAGACTAGAGCAGCAAGCTCCTTCCCTACTCCATCATCTTAATCCCTGTTACCTGGTGGTCTTTAATGCTTGAACTTCAGCATCTAAAATATAAAGCCCTATACTCTTGAGAGTCAGAGATAATTTAGTGCAGTATCCTGCTTGCTATTTCAACTATAAACACACTGTTTGGGTTTTGGGGGGATTATAATTTATAGTTGTTGGTAAGGACTTCAAATGTTATTTTTAATGTAAATGCTAATAGAATTATTCAGAAATGCGGGAAAAGTTATAGTTGGCTTACTTAGCTTTTTAAAATTAGAAAACTGTTTTAGTCTTTGTAAGAAAAATAGCATCTTCAAAATGATCAATGGTGTTAATCTCTTCAACTTTCTTAATATATTTTGACAATTACAGTTTTGAAAATGGACATTCTTGGTATTATATAGGTTGTTGCACTAATCTCACAGCAGTTGCTTTCAGCAGTGAAAGCATATATTAGCAATATATGTACTTCTATTCAAATCAGAAAATCAATATCATTTATGAATGATTTCATGATTTCCAAAAGCCTTCTTTTCCTCTTTCCTTCAATAGATAATTCAAACCAAACAAACAAAAACTCTACCAGCACTACCACAACAACAAATAAAAATAATGCCTCCTCCAACTGAAATGCAAATAAAACCTCCAAATGAAGATTAAGCTAAAAAAAAAAAAAAAAAAAAACCGATCTGGGAGTTTTGCCAACCTCTATTTTAATGAACTTTATGCAGACATACAGGAAGAACATAATGTTGGAAATGCAGAAATCAACTCAACATTCTTGGCAGGAGTGTATGTTAGTCTATAGAACAAAAAGAGTTAATTTAAAATGCAAACTGAGGTTGTATTAAAATGCTTTGTTTGCCTTTCAACAAGCTTTGTTAATAGAAAAGGCAATACTGAAGTTGGGTGAATACTTAAACTTCATTATGAAACAAATGATATTGCTCTAAAAGTCTTCCATAACAAGAAAAAAAATGCTAGGAGCAGTTATGGAATTCCCTATTATTCAATACAAAACAATTATCTATTTTTCTTATATTTTTAGTCAATGGCCCCTCAAAATTAAATGTTCCCCCCCAATAGCAAACTCCCAACCAAACCTTAAACTCTGTCTTCTTTGTATGTTATAGCTGATGTGTTGTCATTATATTTAATGCACTTTTCATAGTCTCCTATGGTAAGATGATAATATAAAATGTGGGAATAAAATATCCATTACACCACCTTGAATTTTCTATAACACCTTTTATCTGAGGGCTCAAAGCACTTCACACATTCCCATTCAGTTTCTCCTTGAGGTGTGATATGTGCATTTTATGGCTGAGGACACTGAGGTGCAGAATTACCAAAATTGAGGTCATTTCCAGAGCTCACACTAAGCATAACCTGGATATCCCGCACCCCCTCCACTGCCACCTCCTTCTAGGAGTGAATGTTCTCTCTCTCCAGTCCAAGCTGCCTCCAAGATGGAAGCATTGATTTCATGGAGGACTAAACACAGATTCCATTTTCACTGATATTTGAATTGCCTCCCTTACCTGGACACCATCAGATGCAGGGATATAACTTGCCCTTTTAAACGTGTCTGTCACATTTCTCAGGATTTCCACAGACATCAGAAGATCTCCTGCATAGAAGTTTTTCCTCTGAGTTAAATCCAACAGTGTCTTGGTTACCTGGGACATTCCATCACCTGCCAGCATTCTCTGTCCCTTAGCAAGGTGCTCTTTAATCTGTGATGGTCAAAGAGGAGAATAAATATCAGAATCTTCATTACTATTTCACTACTTATCTTCATCTAACAACTGTATTTAAAATTGCACAATTATAAAATAGACTTGCAATACTTGGGAGGATTTCACAATTAGAAATTGTGTGTGTCCCACACTCAGGTGGGTAAACATCCATTGATAAAAACTCATGAGTAGATATCTTCTCTCAGGCTTGACAGAGTTGTCTCTTCTGGTTGGAATATATAATTCAACACATTGGGAAAAATGTGTAATAATTTAGGTTTTTAACTGGAGTAAAATATTTCAAAATACTTTTGCATGTAGTAAACATGAGTTCTTTTTTTAGTAAGGTATGACCAGAGATGGAGAATAAAAACACTTCAAAATATCCTTGTTTATTAATATGTCGAGCTTAATAACTTTTGCCTTACTTCTAAAAATAAATGTATCATATAGCAGCAAAAAAGTTGTCACAGGAAAATTTTAGTTTAAGAAATTATTATTATTTTTTTTTGACAGGCAGAGTGGACAGTGAGAGAGAGAGACAGAGAGAAAGGTCTTCCTTTGCCATTGGTTCACCCTCCAATGGCCGCCGCGGCCAGCGTGCTGCAGCCAGCGCATTGTGCTGATCCGAAGCCAGGAGCCAGGTGCTTCTCCAGGTCTCCCATGCGGGTTCAGGGCCCAAGCACTTGGGCCATCCTCCACTGCACTCCCGGGCCATAGCAGAGAGCTGGCCTGGAAGAGGGGCAACCGGGACAGAATCCAGTGCCCCGACCGGGACTAGAACCCGGTGTGCTGGCGCTGCAAGGCGCAGGATTAGCCTATTGAGCCACGGCACCGGCCCAAAATTATTTCTAAACTTTAAAAATTTGCTATGACATGATTGAAAGCTAGATGATTATAGATTCATAATTTTAAATAAAAAAAAGCAATAAAGAAAATAACCCAGAAAATGTTTCTGCTTGGTTGTCAGAAGTAAACAAAACCTTGAGATACAGAAATTAAATTAGATTAATGGCCAGAGAAGTGATTTTAAATTCTCATGTTTACTTATATTACAGTCTGAGGGAAGAAAAACATTTCCTAGGATGTAAAATGGAAAGGAAAGAGAGATAATGACATAGCAAGGATCCATTATAGTTTCACTAAAAGATTAATTTTCTATAAGGCTAATCTTCATTCTTCCATTGTTAAATCTGAGGTAAAATTAACTTAAAAATCATGAAACAGTAAAGAACAAATATACCAGAGAAATATTGAAACAGAAAAATTAAAGGGTAAAAATTGTAATTATCAACTTCCCTCTAAAAAAAGCTAACAAATTCTTTAAAGCAGTCCATCTGAGTTAATCAAAAAGTAAGAATGTTCTGAAGATCATATTTTCCAAAGTGTTATCTTGACATTTCCTATATTTCATTTTTTATCTATGAAAATGTCCAAATTATATATTGGTAAAATACACATTTTCAGAGACATACTTTATTTCCTTTGTGTTATGCTTAAGAAATGAATGCAAGCAGTTTATTTCTTCCCATTTTCTTCTTTCATTTTTCTCCATCTCCCTTCAGTGGTAGACATCAACCACAGACTGATCCCTAAATGATGAGCATGCATAAATGATCTAGCCTTTACTTATCTCTTTAGTCTCAGTGCCAGTTGCTATGGAGTGATGTTAGCACATTCAATCATGAAGAGACACAGCTTTGGATAATCATAAGGACACTAATCCTCAGAGCAGGAGCTGTGTTGCTGCAATAATATGTACCACTGCCCTGAAATCCAGCCCCACTACCAAATTACTGATAACTACTTGCACTTTTCTGTTGAGGCCCTGTGTCCCATGGCCTCCTGTTTTTGCTTTATTCTACCTTCTTCCCTTTCATTATCTCTTATTTAAAAATCACTCAGATTTAGCTCTTGTTCTTCTAAATTTCTAAGCAGAGTTAATAATTCCCTTTTGCTGTCTCACTTTATACATGCATCCCTCTTATCACAGTGAATAACAATGCCTTGCTACTTTATTTTTCTGCCCCAGAAGTCTTTCTGTATCTTGAGGAGAAGTTTCCTTTCTTATTCACAGCCTAGGCATATAACACAGTAAAATTTTTTTTAGATGTATTCAGTTGTTATGTCCCAACTATTCCTTTGGGGTGTAATACAACAGAAAGGGTTTTATGGCCTATTGCTTCGGATTTCAGCTTTGCAGATTATTAGTTATATAGGTGAGTACACCGGAGACTCATTTTATCTTGTCTCTTCTAAGATTTGAAAAATACACTTGTATGGGAAAAACATTTGAGAATCATTTTCTTGGGACCAGTGCAGTGGCACAGTAGGTTAAACTGCTGCTTATAGGACTGCCATTTAGAGCTACACCTGCTTTGCTTCTGACCCAGCTTTCCGTTAACGCTTCTGGGAAGGCAGTGGAATCTGGTCCAAGTATGTAGGCCACTAGTATGTTGCTCAACAAGTATGTGGGAAATCAGGATGGAGTTCCTATCTCTTTGTTCAGCCTAACACAGATCTGGCTATTGTGACCATTTGAGAATGAAGCAGCAGATGGAAGATCTTTCTGTCTCTCCTGTTCTCTATGCCAAACTTCCTTGCAAATAAATAAATAGATCCTTAAAAATCATTTTCTTAATTCAAATGAAATCACACAATCAGGAGAGAATTAACAGAAGCTACTACATGTACATAAAAGCATCTTGCCTCACCACAGTCTGAGTACCCTGCGTGATTCAATCCCTAGAGATTTCTGACATCTTCTTCATTTGTTGTGTTAAGCATTCTGGTCCTATTAAGTACAAGCCAGGCTCAGGGCCTTTCTGCTTGTTTTCCCCTTTGCCTGGAGTACATGTTTCCACAGAGATTCATAGGGCTTTTTTGTCACTTTCTCAGAGAGATCTTTCTTGACTACCTAACTAAAATTACAGCCTTGTCATTCTCCATCATCATATCCTACTTCATCGTGCTCAATTTTGCCTGTCCATATTTTGTCTATTTTCTTTACTGATATATTCCAAACATGTAGAGGACTATCTAACTTATAGAGTGAAGGAGCAACTCATTTCTTCTGTTCTCATGTTGTTAGGTAACAGGATTAAGTAATGCTCACTTCAAAGCTGTCCTACCTCATAAATGAGGACATTCATTAACTTGGCCCATTGCAAACACTTGTAGCAATAGCATGGGATAAGTAAGCTCACCAACATAATGAGACAGTGCAGCTTCTGGGTTAAAATGTGTCTACTTCAGGGCCGGTGCTGTGGCCTACCAGGTAATGCCGCCACTAACAGTGCCGGCATCTCTTATGGGTGCTGATTCAAGTCCCGGCTGCTCCACTTTGGATCCAGCTCCCTGCTAATGCACCTGAGGAAGCAGCAGAAGACAGTTCAAGCCCTTGCGCCCCTGCACCCATGTGGGAGACCCAGAAGAAGCTCCTGGCTCCTGGCTTCAGATTGGCCCAGCTCTGGACATTGTGGCCATTTGGAGAGTGAACAAGCGGATGGAAGCTCTTTCTCTCTCTGTCTTTCTCTCTCTCTCTTCTACCTACCTCTGCCTCTCTCTAAATCTGCCTTTCAAATAAATAAATAAATTTTTAAAAAAATGTGTCTACTTCACTAGACGGAGAGTGAAGAACATTTTGAAGACAAATGAAGTTTTAACAGGGTATAGCCTTTAAAATGTCATAAAATTCAGGCTTCAATTTTGTACTAGTAATATAATTCACATCTGTGATCCTCAGAGCTGCAGAGGACTTAAATTGTTCTCCATGAGACGGCAGCAATGGTTGCCAAGGTAAATAATACCCAATTGCCTCAAGTCAGTCCCTCATCTATTATTCTGGCATCCAACACCTATGCCTGTGAGGGGTCTACCTTGTACAGATCTAACGTATGCTTCTTGTCAAATAAGAGCACCATAATATTCACTTGAATTTTGAAGAATAAAACATTTAGACATATTCTCTGTTTGCAATAAAAAGTTACAGAAGGCACTGGATGGCTCTACTAATCAGAGATAGGAAAGCCAGTGTTCCCAATCTGGGTCAGCATGAAACCCAGTCTGAGTCAGTAATAAATTCACGTCACTGCCATCTGACAGCTGTTTAGCAGCCTAATGTGGAATGAGTTGTTCTCAGTCCTGTGCTTAGCACACAGGTGCCCAGATCACAACATCAGCTTTCACAATTGGCTCTAATTAGCATCCTTTCTGGCACTGTCAGTACAAAGTAACCAGGAAAAACACCTTGTAATATGTTGTCACATTGGTGTAGACTACTCATAACATTTGTACAAATTATAAACACTGTTTGGATAAGATGCATTTCTACATAGACTAATTGAAAAACAATTTCCACTTTCTTGATTTTTCTTTTCACAGCGTGAGCATACTGCAAAAGATTTTTTTTTTTTTTTACTTTTTGCTTCCTTTTTACTACCTTTTTCTAAAAAGGCAAATTCAACCTTATCTGCTAGACTCACTTTTCTAGATTATGAAGATGATTCCAAATTAGTTTCCTCATCTTAGCTTTGATATAATGTAATTGGCTTTTTTTTTTTTTTTTTTTTGGATAGGCAGAGTTAGACAGTGAGAGAGAGAGAGAGAAAGGTCTTCCTTCCGTTAGTTCACCCCACAAATGGCCACCACAGCCAGCAAGCTGCGCCAATATGAAGCCAGGAGCCAGGTGCTTTCTCCTGGTCTCCCATGCGGGTGCAGGACCCATGCACTTGAGCCATCCTCCACTGCTCTCCCGGGCCACAGCAGAGAGCTGGACTGGAAGAGAAACAACCGAGACATAATCCAGTGCCCCAACTGGGACTAGAACCCGAGGTACTGGCACCGCAGGCAGAGGATTAGCCTAGTGAGCTACGGTGCCGGCCAATTTAAATGACCTTTAATATAAATTCTGGTTCTCCTCTTTTGTCTGTCTGTTAGCTTAACCCTTTAGTTATTGCTATGATTTTTGAATGGCATCTAATAAGTTTAGTAATTCCCTTTCTCAAAAATATAACCTATTAAATATATTATTCAAATATCGAGTTTGTATATTGATAACTTCCTTTCACCTGCTGTTTTCTCTGTGGTAGAGAAGTAGTAAGTCTAGTTTGAAATATATCTTTCATATTGCAATTTAAACTTTCCAGTTACCTACTAAGCATTCTTTCTGGAAATCTTGCTAATATGTTGTCTAAAATGGATGGAGCCAAAAGACCTGGATTTAAATTGTGGTTCTATCACTTACCACACAAGACCAGTGGACAAATTATTTACCTTTCTTCTAGGATCATTTTATTTGTGTGGGGAAAAAATGGGAAAATGCCACATGAGTGTTATAATGGGTTAATTTAAAGATAGAGGTTAAAAGTGGACATTCAGTGACTGTTACCTCTTCTCCCATCTCCACTTTCAAATTCCTCTAAATATCAGCTTTGTTCATAATGTTTACTGTAATCCCTCCTTTTCTTAATGGACATGAGATGGATCGGGCCCAGGTCTTCAACACTCATCTTCTAGATCACTAATTCTGTCTTCAGCTAGATCTAATTCACTATCCTATTCAATAATTTCAGTGACAGTATGTTTCTCTTTTAGAAGTTCTATTTAATTATTTTCAGTCTTCCATTATTTAACTATTTTCTCTTATCTCTAAATTATTTTAAACAAATATAATTTTTCCCATACTTTCTATTTTTAATTTCTGCTAAATTTGATCCTGAATTTGCTGATTTTCCCTAATGGTGTTTTTGGCTCATGGTATTTGTAATCGTAATAAATTCATATTCAGTGGGTTGCACTTACCCTTTGGAAGCCCAAACTCCCTGGTTTGTGAAAGAGTTTGCTAGACAGTAGTTTTGAGTCTCTGGGGGAGGGGACTCCTTCTGAAGCTCAATAATTCTGGATCAACTTATGGTAATTTCATGTTAATTCCATCTGTTCATGGTTCAGATTAGAACTCTCAGTTTTTGAAAGGTAATTTCTTGCTTTTTCCTCCCCCCACATTTTCTAAGAATTACAAATTTCCTAGACACATCCTAGGCCTGGAGGGCATAGGTTTTTCTAGTCTACAATGCCAAAGCAGCAAGACAGGGTCAGTTTGTTGCAGATGGCTTTGGTGTGGCATTATGGCTTGTAGAGGAGAGGACATGTCAGTAGCTCCAAGAACTAGAGATTGCATATGATCTGAAACTCCTACAAATATCCCTTTTCCTTATAGTTCTGAATTACTCCCCTTAAGTTTCAGGGCCGATGGGCTTCCCTATCTATGTTTTGAGCTCAGCTGTAACTCAGTTTTTAGAGATAGATACTTGCTTAGTTTATGTATAAATCATTATGATCCATGAAGGACAGCCTGAACCACCCCCTCTTCCACTACTGCTGCATGTACCCTAATACTGACTATTTTGAACTTCTTGGTACTTCACAAACCCTATTTGCTCCACCATAACTTTAAATGCCACCCTAAACTCTCTTGTTTCCTTTCTCCATCATGAATTCTTTTTAGAAAACTGCAAGCACGATATGATCTCTCCTTTCAAGCTTCATGGAAGTAATCTTGCTCTATCTAACATTATTATAGTGCTTGTGTTCTTATCGTATCCATTCAACTAGATTATAAACCCCTAAAGGGCTTACAGTTTCTTATTCATCTTTGTTTCCCCCTGTAATCTCTGGTATATTCTCTGCTACACAAAGGTATCTTTTCAAAGTGCTTGCAAAATTGAACTGAATCTAAAGAAGAATTTCCTTTATTCTTTTGTGTACTATAACCCTTAAACCTTGACAAAGTAAAAACAGCAGTTCAAGATTATTTAAAATTAAGAAATATATAATACTTGGGAGAACTTTCATATTTCCTGGAAGAATTGCCTTTAAATAATATCCAATTAATATGAACAGGTAAGTGATTTAACAAATTTTAAGCAACTATAATTATAGGTATATAATTATTATATTTACAAAAGAATAACACTGGTAATATATCATTTGTTCAGTGCCTATAATATGACAAGATTAGGACTATGTTTTTCATGAAGTACCTTTTGAATTTTAAAATGACCGTTTAAGTGCCATAATTACTCACATTTACAGATGAAGGAGCAGAGACTTTAACATGGTTAAACACAGGCTCCAGTACTGCATAGTGCCTAAGTAATGGTTGTACTGAAATTTAAGTACAGGTAGAATGATTTCAGAATCCATGTACTTATCTACTAAATTTTGAACTCAGTTTTTTGCAGTCCTTTTGTTAGAAAGCATCAAAATTCCTAAATATTTAAAAATCACTCTCAACTATGTTTGAGGAGACATTAAACCTTTTCATATAAAGGAGTACAAAAAACAAACTTGAAGCAATTTACCAGACTATTAAAGTATTGTCAATTGTTTGAGCAGTAGTTATTATTTTGGAATATAATACATACATGCTTTTGAAACCATTTACTAACATCTACAAATGATTTTGTAGGTTGTCTTATTCAAGTAGAGAAGAATGCTCCAAAGGATACATCAAGGACTCTATTTCTTGTGGGTAGTATTTTTAAATTCTGTTCATTTAGTCACTACAGTGTCAAAAAGGTTTTATAATTTAAATAGTACTTTTAAAAATTATAATTATAAGTGATTATGCCTGCTCACATTGCAACACTCTGTGAGCAATTTTGCTGCAAAGGACAAGCCTTAAAAGATTCTGTGTCATTCATATTTAGTACTGTTGACAAGATCAACAGTGAAAGGGGAATAAAAATGAAGTCTAAAAATAGTTGCTCTTCACAGTTCTGGATTAAGCCTCCCTGCTCTATAAATAGAGATGTGGTGAGGGTCATGGTCTAAAGAGTAGGCATGTTTCTGAAATAACCTTATTCATTTCATTTCATGCCACCCACAGCCAGCCACAATTGCCTCTATTGTGTGAATCCAAAAAAAGGTTTATCATAGTTGCTCTGTGCAAATGACACACTTTAAACATCATATATTTATATATAATTTTCAGCAGTAACTCCTACAGTCCATCTGTAAGGTATATTAAAGGTATTCACAGTTCTAAGTGGCTTCAATTAAAGATAATTATACATAAATCTTCTTTTCACAAAGCAAGAATCTAAGTATACATAATTTGATTTAGTTCAGCATCCTGTCAGTTTTGAAGACCAAAGTCACTCAGTGGATGATAATCTTAAATTATTTACGTATCTATCTGCAGTCTCCAGGAGAGACAGAGAGGACCCTGTATTGAAAAGAAGGTGGCACAGAAGGTAAGTTACAGATTGTGATACTGACACCCCATATGGGTCCTCGTTCCTGTCCCAGCTGTTCCACTTCCAATACAGCTCCCCTGCGGATATGTCTGAGACAGCAGCAGAGGATGGCCTAGGTTCTTGGACCCCTGCACCCATGTTGGAGATCCAGAGGAAACTCTGGGTTCCTGGCTTCAGTCTGGCCTAGCCACAACAATTGCAGCCATTTGGGGAGTGAATCAGAGGATGAAAAATCTCTCTCTCTCTCTCTCTGTCTCCCTCTTCTGTGTATCTCTTTTTTTCAAATACATAAATAAATCTTAAAAATTGAAGATATACCTGAAGTTCTAGAACATGAATGTTTCTTATATTTTTCTCTATTTGGTATAAAGAATTTGTGTTCACCTCAGAGTTGACTTGGGCTAGGAGTCCAAATTAGAAAAGGCAACTCATATCTAGAGATAATATAATAAGATTTAGACAAGAATTGTTCTGCAAAAAAACCACTTATATGACTTGTCTTATGGTTTGAATGGCATTGGCCAACCAGGCATTAAAATTTCAGTTTTTTTTTGTCTGTGAGATCTCTGAAATCAGAGATGGGATGGCAGGGATTTGAAGATTTTTAGTTATTTTTAGAAGAATAAACTGATTCATCAAGAAAACCAAGTTAAGTATGAAGCGTATAAAATCTCTAAGTTTCCAAAGTGAGAATGCAAGGAAAGTATATTTAACTATCCAGAGGAAACTGAACAAGCTTCAATTTAGAAGTTTATGGCTAGAATTTGACAAAAGCACAATTCTTGAGCAAAAGGCATATGTAAATTAGATTGCTATTCTGAACACCAAATAAATCCAGATGTTTTCATCAATATTTTGAGTCATAGGATAGAACTAGGGTATGCTCTATGAGCTCAAAGCAGGATAGTGGTCACAAGATTTCAGGAACCCCCTAGTGGGAAGCATGGCACTAAGTAACTTAGCATTTCTCTAAAGCTTTCTCAATTCTATTTCTATTACTTAAGTTTTCTAATTTTAGTGACAGTGCATCAGCCAGAGTAGAAAGGTCATATTCTGACAACAAACTACTCCAAAATCTCAGTGCCTGAAAACAACAACCAACACCATTAGAGAGGCTCTGTTCTTCATGGTCATTCAGTGGCTTGAGATGATGTTTGTTAATAGATCTTGCACTGGCTCTGACATCTTCAGGCCTGACATGAAAAAGATCACTTCCCATACACAATCACCAGACTACATGGGTACACCTGGCTTCCAGGGGCTGAAGGGTTCCAGTCTGCTCGGTGTGCCCAGGAGAGGAAAATCAGAATCAACTAGTACACTATGCCTTAGGATGCTAAGGAGGTAAAGTCACTTTACATCTTCAAGCCCCTAGCTGACTCCTTTAATTCTTTCAACAAAATTCCAACCCTAAATAAAATCTATTACAGTGTATCTCAATTTTTTCATGTGCACATGAATCACAAAGGGAACTTTTCAAAATGTGGTTTCTAATTAAGCAGGTTTAGTACAAGGTCTGAGATTCTACATTTATCATAAGCTCTTGGGTACTGGTAATTCTTCTGGTCCTCAAAACAAAAACAAAAAAAAAAAAAGAAAGAAAACATTTAAACATTTAGAATAGCAAGGCTCTAATAAGTGCCTTCTTTGTACCTGCATCCCAGTAGCCCAATATTGCTGAAGAGAAATCACAACGAAACTGGCTCTACTGTAAATTCCTTATTTCAAACCAGATTGTACTTAAGGCAGCCTCGTAATCCTATTATAATTCTCAAATAGGCTTATTTTGAACATCCTGGGAATGACTATTTCACACGTTTTCATCTCCCCTGAAGACACACATCTCCTCTTAAATCCTCACTTTTAGCTAATGATTCTGCATCATACTTAGTGGAGAAAAGGGAGTCCATCACATGAAAAAACCCATAATCCTTTATACACAAAACCCACTAAGCTGCTTTCCCTGTGTTCATCTTCTCCATCTTTTTTTGCTCTTCCTAGAAAAAAATGGAATAACTATCTTCTCTACCAAAATTAATTTTTTTACTTTTTCTATAGATCTTGGCTGCTTGTGACTTCTTGAATCTTCCTTAATTTTCTTGTTCATTAAATTCTGCTTTTTTTCTTTCTATTGGATCATTTCTTTGAAAATAGAATAATTCTATTCATTGTTTCAGAAGTCTTCTTTTTTGCAGGCTTCTTCTGAGCCTTTTAGCACTCAAGCCCAGCCCCTAGTCAATATGAAAATTTCACCTCAGAGCTTGGTAAAAAGGGGGCTCAACCTCTGTCTTTAGATTTACAGTCTAATGCTTACTCAGCCATTTTAGCTCTACTTACGTTCATTAATCGTTGATTATTCTCTACCAACCACAGACATCGGTACTCCATACCTCCTATTTGGAGCCTGAGCTGGAATGGTAGGATATTCAAATACTCCTCAATTAAAATAAAACAGTTCAAAAATATGCTTTGACCTTCTTTCTCCTTTTAACTACTCACTCAGTCTCCTGCTCTCAATCACCATCACAATGTAGAAAGCGATGACCACGTGGCCTTTCCTCACTTCCTCATCTCCGATTCTTTGTGGTGGTGACTATGAAAATTATTTCCTGTCCAGGAGTTTGATGCTGAAGTCTGACACTCATATTCAATTATCCTCTTCATATTGAATAAAAACAACCCTTTCAAACTCAAATCCCACCTGTGCCAAGCTAGCCCTCTTGGTCTTGCCTTCCACATCTCAGAAAATAACATCACAGAGCACGAAATGTGACCACTGAAGCTTCATAAAGATACCATCAGCTTTCACATGGTTACTGCAGCAGGCTTCACAGTTCTCAGCTCTGCCACCCTATAGCCTATTCTCCTCAGAACAGTGAAGAACCCTTTAATTAGATTAAGTCACATCACTCCTCTACTCTCAGTGGCTTCCCTTCACACTTACAGCAAAATCCTAACACCTAGAAAAGGCTTTATGGTGAAGTCCAAATCCTTCCCCACCTGGCTCTTCAGCCTTCATCTTAATTATTCCCTCTGGCCAGTGAGCCTTTTTTCACTTCCTTAAATACTTCCAGATCTTTCTATATCAATTCCCTCTAAATAAACGTTCTTTCATTTCCTTGACAAACTCACCCTATTCAGCCTTTGCATTTTTAGACCTATACATCTCTCAAATTACAATATCAAGTGTTACTTATTCATAGAAACTTCACTGATTTTCTTATCTAAAATAGTCCCCAAACATCATTGCCCATGTTGGTGCTTGCTAATTTCCCCTAATATATCACAATCTGTTAACTGTTATGTCTTTTTTTTTTACATTTACTTTATTTTGTATTTGTGTGTGTGTACTCCCAGGTTCTTAGTACTGTGTTTTGCACGTTATCAAATCTCAGTGAACATTTGTAGAATGATTTAAAGGGTAGAAAAGAAAGAAGACCACAGCATATTTTACTTTGTAATATTTTTTCTCTAGTATTAGTCTCAATATAATTCTCTGCATAATTATATTCTATTAAAATAATTCTATGACTAATTTTCAATTCAGTGAATTTCAATGTTTAATATTAACTTTTAGCATTTCTTCCTCAATTCACATTAATTCCATACTCTGGGAGGAGCCTGAAAATATTTTGGATTTGTATAGAAAAAAAAAAGTACAACATAATAAGAATAAAAAAAGTAAAATTTGGGACTGGTGTTGTGGAGTAGTTTGTAAAGCTGCCACCTGTGGCGTGGGGATCCCATACGGGTGCCAGTTCAAGTTGAGGCCACTCCATTTCTGATCCAGCTCCCTGCCAAAGTTCTTGGGAAAGCAGCAGAAAAGTCTCCTGCCCGTGAATCCATATGGGAAACGCAGATGAAGCCCCTGGCTCTGGACTGTGGTCTGGCCCAGCCCTGGCCATTGCGTCCATTTGGGGAGTGAACCAGCAGATGGAAGACTCCTTTCTCTCTTCATCTGCCTCTCCTTCTCTGTAATTCTGCCTTTCAAATAAATAAATAAATCTTTAAAAAGGGACTAAAATTCATATAAGAGGCATTTCATTGATATATCTATATAGTAGATGTCTTTAAAATTTCCCAGGAAGTACAACTGTATGTGCTCAAACATGCTTTTTTTTCCCCTGTAAGACAGCTGAAATTCACTGGTTTAGTATAACCTCTAATTCATATAAGAAAATGCTCTTCCTATCACAACTAGAAACACCACCGAAATTATAAAAATCAGGCTTTTAAGGACACCAGAGAAACATGGAAGCATTGAGAATGAAAGAAACTAATTTCCAGAAAGCTAAGATGCCTTCTGAAGCAAATCAAAATTCTCAACCATTTTTCCATCTCTTGGGAAGGTTTGTTAAATCTGGCAAACACTTGCAAGGCAGGTACGGTCCATGCAGAAACTTTGAGGGTAGGAGACAGACTATTGCTGTTTGTTTGCCAAGGGCTGGAGAATTACATTGGACATTGGAGGGACCCTAAATGTTTGGATGGGATGTTACCCCATAAGATGGCTTTTGACTTTTTGGCCTGTGTAGGAAGCTTAGGAGTTAGGGTGAAAACTGCTCAAATGCAGAGTATTATTTTCCTTATTCTTGTAAGAACTTCGGACACAAATGCCTACTGAAGGAGTAGTTCAACCTTAAGCACCAAGATCTGAAGTTACTGAGAGAGAAAAGCTAGATCACTGAGCTAGGAATGGCTGAAGGGCAGAGCGGAATCTTCCACAGTTTCTCAATGCTGATGGGATGGGCACAGAAAAGCTTTCCATTCAAAGCCTATCTGAGGCACAGTGGAGGAAAGGGGGCTGAGTAGATGTACTTTTACCCAAACACAAAAGTGCCCTGTCACCTATCAATTCCAATCTTCAGTGTATGTGAATAACCAAGGAAAAAATGATGCTTTCTGGTGAACATTAACATGGTCTTGAGACTATATTTCTTTTATACCATGTCTGATATTCCATTAAAAACTATTAGATATTAAAGAGGCAAGAAGATATGACTGATAATTGAAAAGAAAAAAGAATGAACTCCGATGAAGATAAATATTAGACTTAGCTGATAATGAACTTTGCGTTACTATGGCTTAACTGCTAAAGAAAATATGAGAAAAAAAATGACAAAATAAACTATTCATTTTTCAATGGAAAATTTCTAAAACTTATCATTTTATTTTAATTTTTTAAAGATTTATTTACTTATTTGAGAGTCAGAGTTACAGAGAGAGAGGAACAGAGAGAGAGAGAGAGAGATCTTTCAAATGGTTCACTTCACAAATGGCCAAAACGGTCTGAGCTGGGCCAATCCAAAGCCAGGGGCCAGGAACTTCTTTCCAGTCTCCCATATGTGTTCAGGGGCTCAAGTACTTGGGCCATCTCTCACCATTTTCCCAAGTGCATTAGTAAGGAGCTGGATCTGAAGTGGAACAGCCAGGACTCGAACCAGGACCTATATGGGATGTGGCTTTACCTGCTACATCACAACATAGGCCTCAAAAGTTGTAATTTAGTTAAAATTTAAAATTTAATTACAGAGTTCAACCAATGGTACTAGAACAAGAAAATACTAAAATGGATAAAGTATTACATTGTACATCAACTGTCAGGTCAAGAGCTGATCAAGTCACTGTTTCTCATAGTGTCCATTTCACTTCAACAAGTTTCCCCTTTGGTGCTCAGTTAGTGTATGATCAGAGTCGGTGAACTCAGGGGGCTTCCATAGCCTTGGCAGCTCATGACAAGAGCCTAGGGTGATTACTGAGGCCATAAACAAGAGTGTCAATTTGTTAAGTCAACAACAGGAGTCACGGTGCACTTACTCCTCATGTAGGATCTTTGGCCTTAGTGTGCTGTACATTGAGATTTAATGCTATAACTAGTACTCAAACAGTATTTTCACTTTATGTTTCTGTGTGGGAGCAAACTGTTGAAATCTTTACTTAATGTATGCTAAACTGATCTTCTGTATATAAAGAGAATCGAAAATGAATCTTGATGTGAATGGAAGGGGAGAGGGAGTGGGAAAGGGAAGGGTTGCAGGTGGGAGGGAGGTTGTGGTGGGGGAGGCCATTGTAGTCCATAAGCTGTACTTTGGAAATTTATATTCATTAAATAAAAGTTAAAAAAATCAAAAAAATTTCAAAAAAAAAGTTGTAATTTTAAAAAATCCATTTGGGGGTAGCATTGAGGTACAGCAGGTTAACCCCTTGCCTAAGACACTGGCATCCCTATAATGGAACACTGGTTCAAGTTCTGGCTGCTTTCATTCTGATCCAGCTCCCTAAATACTTGGGCTACTGCCACCCATGTAGGAGACCCAGATACGGCTCCAAGATCCTGGCTTTAGCCTTACCAAGTACCAGCTGTCAAGGCCTTTTAGGGAGTGAACCAGTAGATGGAATGTCTGTCTGTCTGTCTGTCGCTCTCTCTTCCCCTCCCTTTAAATTAAAGATATCTTTTAAAAACCAATAATAAAAGCCTTTAAAACAGTGAAATACAGATTCTAATGCAGAAATCAGTGAACTATAACCTATGGGTCATATCTAATCCATTGCCTGTTTTCTATAAAATTTTTTCTGGAACAGCTTTGTTGAGCTGTTCTTGCACTAATATGTCATGTAAAGTCTAAAATATTTATTATTTTGTCCTTGCAAAAACAGTTTTCTAGACTTGCTCTAGACCTGTAATTAAACATACAAAGTTAAAACAGTTGAAAAAGCTTAAAATTTGTAATTGTGGAGTTGAATTCAGATCTCAAAACTTTTAACACATTGTTATGATAAAATTAAGAGGCTTCTGGTCATTTTAAAGGAAGCAATGCCCTTTAATTTTCCTTGGCATTGTTCAATTTTTATAATGACTGTTTGACTTCAGGGAGTGAAGATGTTTGACAATCATTTGGAGCTTGGTAACAAGAATAAAAAGGCAGTAAATGCTATGTATTGGATAGTTACAAAAAAGGTGTCCATCTTATTTCATGAGAGGGCCATGTGATTAGAAATATATTTGGATCAGCCGGCACCGCAGCTCACTTGGCTAATCCTCCACCTGAGGCGCCGGCACCCTGGGTTCTAGTCCCAGTTGGGGCGCCAGTTCTGTCCCGGTTCCTCCTCTTCCAGTCCAGCTCTCTGCTGTGGCCCGGGAAGGTAGTGGAGGATGGCCCAGGTACTTGGGTCCTGCACCCACATGGGAGACCAGGAGGAAGCACCTGGCTCCTGGCTTTGGATCAGCGCAGTGCGCCGGCTGCAGCAGCCATTTGGGGAGTGAACCAACGGAAGGAAGACCTTTCTCTCTGTCTCTCTCTCTCACTGTCTAACTCTGCCTGTCAAAAAAAAAATACATTTGGATCACACATAGTTGTAACAATCCTAAACATAAAAGTATTTGAAAAAACTCTGTGTTAGTGCTGAACATGTATAGACGTTGTACCTCTAAACAATACAACAAACTATTTGCATAGCACCAACAATATGTTGGATGTAACAGGTAATCTAGAGATTACTTAAGGTGTATTGGATGATATGCTTAGGTTATACATAAATAGCATTCCATTAACATAAGGGATTTGAGCATCTTCAATTCTGGAACCACATGGCCAAGGCTGCTGGTGGTGGTGGTGGTGGCAGCGGGGAGTGGAGTCCTGGAATCAGTCCCTGGCAGATGTTTATGTAAGATCACACAAACATGTGAGTGCCAAATCAACTTTGTAATTATTAATAACAAATTATTGAATGTGTATAGCCTGCTACCAATTAATTCTATTTTAATTGGTCTTGGGGAGCTTCCTCGTGGATAAGAATTTGCATGTGAGTATAATGTTCAGCTGGGATTAAGAACTAGCTTTTCACTGTTCCCCCCTCATTTGCCGTCTTGCAGCCATACTGTATTACATAAAATTTGCAGAACTTTTATTTCTCAGGCTCACTCACCCTCCGTTAATTGGTGAGTTTTTGAAAACTAAAATCCTCTGCTTGTTGCCCTGACCAGCTGGACCTTGAACTGGTATCTTTGTCCTTTAATTAGTCATTTAAGAAACAGTAAGACTTACATACTTTTTGGCTTAATAAATATTTGATGTAAACAAAAATATGACTATTGTTTTTCTGTTTCTTCTAGATAAGATGCAGTAATAAAAGGAACTACCATTTTTATGCAATGAGGCAGTAGTTAGAAATGTAGGAAATGTGAGGTGCTTTGTTGCAAAGGAGCAAAATTCAACTGGGAATAGAGAGTGTGGGGAAAAGTAAAGCAAATCTATTCTCCCACTCTCTATCTTTTCCTTTTTTCAGTCTCTTGGTCTCTAGCTTTTCTGTCTCCTCATTCACGAAGACATTAATGGCTCATAGTTATACATCCTTTTACAATTTACAAACATTTATGGTATCTCATCTGTTCCTTCTGCAAAACTTAGATGCTAACATGATGGTACCATTTCCATTTTGTAAACATCAAACTAAGACTTGAGTGAAATAATATGACTTTTCTTAAGGATATGCAACCAGAAAATACTGCCCCCAACACCAGAGCTAGGGAAGATGATTTCAAACCCACAGACTTATTTCAGGAGGTTGTATGACATTCAGAAAAAAGATTAAGCTTTGGAAAACAAAAACCTGTGCTTGTGTGTAACCTTCACTTTTACCTCTCTTAAGTGGATTGCTGCCATACAGATTTTGTTTCTGGGCAAACTGAGGGAGGAATATCCACGTTACAGGTTTGTGAGAATTGGACTTTATTTATAAAAGTGCCTCATCAAGTTCTCGGTACTTGTAGGAGCTGAACTCATAGATAATGCTTTTGATTTTACAAGATTACTTACCAAACCAACAGGTATGGACATTGGCTGTCAAACTACTGACTTAATGGCTTCTAGGGGATTCATAATTTGAGATTTAATTTCTTCTATATCATGAAGAGAATCTGTCTCTATTATTAGATGTCCTGTACTTATAGAATGCAAAGTCATTTATGTATTTCTGTATAAAACATTGAATTTAGAAAGTAAAAAAGAAATTCCGCAAGAAAAGTAAAGTTATTCATTCTTAACAAATTTTTAAGGATTGGCTTATAATTTACTTAATCTATGCAATTATTCCCATTCATTACTATGAAAAAATTAGAATTGAATATGAATTACAAACAACAAAGTCTAATATCTAAAATTTGGGAAAATAAAATTCATAAAAGTTCTTATATATAATTCTGAATTACAATGGTCTGAGTTACTTCTAGCAATTTAGAAGTTTAATATTCCATTTTTGTTATAAAACTATGCAATGTTTCTTGCCATTGTATCTATATACATGTTTGTGTGTGTGTGTGTGTATATATATATATATATATATATATGCATGCAAACACAAATAAAGATCTGCAAACCAAAAACTACCTAATACCTTTATTTACAAAGTCAGTAATCGAATTGATGATTATTTGACCACTCAAGCAATACATATTTGTATTCATATTTGTTTTCAATCTTTATATAATATATAAATATAAACATTTAAACATTAAAAAATATATACTTATAACAGAAGTAGGACTGTGTATAGTAAAATAATCATCAGTTACTGATAGGCACATTAATATATATGCGTATATATACACACCCATATACGACAGAAGTAAGGCTGTATGTAGTTAATATCCATCAACTCAATTACTGATTTGCTATGTATACATATTTGACAGTATTTGGTTTTCAGGTTTTTTTTTTTTTTTTAATGTTTCAATATCAAACTTCAGGAAGGAATTTGTTAATCTGTTACCTGTGACACAGCTTCAGCATTTTTTCCTACTGAAAGGTTAATGAATTTCATTTAAAAATGAATGGCATTTTGATGTAAGTCAAATCATGATCTATAGTAAGTGAATCATAATATATAATTTAACTCTGATACATAAAACTGAATAACAGATTTTGCTCAGGTCTTTCCCCCATAAAACAAAGATTTCTTTCATTTAGATATCGGGTTCCATAAAAATCCAAGGGCCTAAGAAAAAACAATTTAGCCCTGACTTATAAAAATAAGCTATCTATCACCGTTCATTTTCCTTTAGATATTTTTTCACAGATTTTGCTGAATAGATTGTACAGCAGAAGGTTAAATTCTCACACAGTAATCGTTAACAAAAAATAAACAGAGCAAGTACTAAAGCTGGCTTTGCACCTACTGAATGCTGCAAGTGTCTGTACTCATTTGATATGCATCTTGCAAAGCTCGGCTGTTCCCAGAAGGCCACTCCATGAAGACTGAGAGAGCAGCGTCTGCTAGTGGTGCCTGTGTGTCACAAAGAACAGAAAAAAGCTTTATAACAGGGATGCTTAAAGGCATCACATAATTAGGCTAAAAATTGGGATTATACATGTTTGCTTTCAAAAAACATACACATAAAATTATAATTTTGATGATTTCTATAATATATATTACTCACACTAAGAAATCATCGGCAATATTTTCTAGGTCCCTTCATTGGCTTCATTATGGAAATTTCACTAAAATTATTTCATTAAGTGCTTATTCAAAGACTTATTTATGGATATAGGAGAAAAAGCATGACTTCACAAACATAGCACATTGTTCTTGGATGGAAATTATCATCTGGATTTGGGTGGCTTATTCTACTGTACCTGTGGCATTCAGTGGGCATTGATTAAATGCAAAGTCGCCTGCTGGAGTCCTTTTCCACACCATAGACATCAGGTAATCCTCTGGGCATATTTCATAAGGTGCTGCAATTTAAAACAGAGAGAACTGAATGACAGCTGTGTTTACTTTTCAAAATATTGGCAATAAACAATCCTCAAATGCAGCACTCTAACTGCAGAGCTCTTCCATTTTCTTTAAAGTATATTGTTTATTGAAATGTTAAGAGATATTTTCATAATCAAAAACTCAAGGTATTATTTCAGTATCTACAAAATCTTCATACAAATGTAATTTCTTTTGAAACTACTCACTGTATACTTTTTTTTTAAAAAAACCATTTGGATTTGTCTATATATTGAAGCCACTCAAGAATATCAGTCCCAAATCCCTCCAATATTCATAATGTTTTGCATTGTGTACAGTATAATTAATAGAATTATTAATTATAAATGTTAGGGATAAATATTCCTAAAGAGCAAATATATATCTTTAACCAAAATTCTTCAACCAAGAGCAATGATGTTAAGAAATTTATTTGATATTTTTGTTTTATTATTTTCAGAGTCTGAATTTAATTACTAATCAAGAAAACTGGAAGAAATTTTAATAATAATGGACACATAAATAACATGACATAATAAAAACCAAATCATCATGAAAGGAGATTTATCTGTATTGTGTTAAGTCTAACATATTGCTCCTAAATGAAGGCCTTCAATAAAAGTCTCTTCTCCAGACATGTACTTTTTACATACACGTCATTTATGGCCCATGCACTTTATCACTTTCCTGGGATCTTGTTTGTGTTTTTTCATCTCTGTATCACCTGCACCTAAAGTGTGGCTAGCACAAGGGACTTGCAGAAAATTGAATGAATGCTTCAATGATTACATAGTTACATAAATGCTTTATAAATAATAAGTCATTTATATAACACTTATTACCTTATTATAATAAAATAATACCTTGTAATAATAATTTATAAGGCATCTAAATAAAATAAGTAAATGATAAAGTACCTAAATAAGTCCATGATGTCTTCTTTTAGAAATACTGTGGTATTTAATCTGTGATCATGATAATTCTACTGCTACCAATACTACTTCTGAATTTATGAACTCATCAGGTAACATTGTTTTTATTAGTAGGTAAAAAATGCAACTGGACACACTGAACTTGAACTAAAATTTCTCTTATAATTACCAAGAGAAGATGAATGATTTACACAGGTGGGCGGGCATTTTAGAGCTGAAAGTGTAATCATTCCATACCTTGACTTTCCTTTTTACAGGTGAGAGTACCAAAGCCCTCGAAGAGGCTACTCTAAGGTGTCAGAGCCAGGGCAGGTACAGGCAGGACTGGATCCTGGAATCCTGACTTCTCAGTATCTTCTTTTTGACTTCCCACATATCTTGTTCACTACTTTAAACTGTTCAAGATAGTTTTCTCCCTCTGAGTTAGTGTGTGTTTGTGTGTGTGTGTGTGTGTACATAGATAGATAGATATAAATATATATAACCCCCTGCAGTCTCATTAAAAGACATATGTGACTATTTCCAAATCATGGACTCTTTGCTTGATGAATGGTTCAACAGCTGAGTTAATTTTCACTAGCTTCATTTTCATAAGATGCTTCTTATTCATCTTACCAATGATCTCCCACCAGACATAAGGAGTTCATCTCAATATTCACTTATCAGATCTTCCCTGCAGAACTTTATACCTTGAGATTTCCCTCCTTAAAAATACTTTCTATAGGGTTCTAGAAACACATTATCTCTCAGGCCTTCACCAAGACCTTGAGCCATTCTTTGTCTCATTCTTTGTGTCTTTTATAGCATCATTCTTACATTATCCTTTCCTTATGCTTCCTTAGATAATTTTAAACATATTAATAATAGTAATAGCAATAATATTTACATTCATTGGGTCCTAACATACACAGACTCTATTAATTTCCCTCAACTCTCAGTTAGACATGACAGTTATCCTTATTTGGCAGAAAAGAAATAGAGGCACAGAGAGGTGAATTAACTTTTCCCTTATGAATTCCAAACTTTATCACTTGTACAATCAAGAGGATAAAGAAAGTGCAAATGGGGCATATTGCATGGGAAAAGCTCACCTATCCAGGTGCCCAGCTGTCCCCTCCCTATTTGAGAGCTAACCCACAACTTCCTGGCCCCTTCAATACACCTGTCTGTTAAACACGGCAGGAGCTCTGTCTGTGGGTTGTCAAGAGCCCTTTCTGAGACCAGAGAGTTCATTTTGTTATTAGGACTGGCCTGGGAATGATAGTTATAAATAGGAGTAGAGTCATCATCATAAATCAAACATATAAAATGAGCAAACAAAATTCATTACAAAAAAGATGTACAACTAAAGTGAGGGAAGAGGCAGCCTCGGTGCAGGACTCTCTCACCCAGTATCTCAAAAACAAAGCCAGCCGAAGAATAAACTAACAGATGCAGCAGTCACTATCAGTCAAGTACTCATAAACCACTAACTCCCACATTGGTTGCAGAAGTTAGCAAGCTGGGAGACACTTCACTGTCTGTGGTGTCTGTCCCCCATCCCAATGAAAATCATGTACCTGGTCCTGCTGCCCCAATCAGCAACCCACTCAGGGGCCATGATTTCCAACGAAGTAAAGGGAGGGACAATAATATCAGGAAGAAAAGCCAAAGTCCAGAGATAAGACAGTGGTGATGAAGTCACTGCTATGGAACAAGATTATGCTCAGATTAATGCCAATGAAGTGGAAGCAGTGTAGAAGAAGAAAAGTTAGTAAATGTTGGAGTCCCAGGAAGAATTCAATCAGCTGGCTACTGATCTCACACTCTAGCTTGTTGTAGTATAGTTACATCCTTTACTGACAGCTATGATTTAGAAACATAAATATACTTCTTTGGATCAGTTGGCTGTCTTGGGTTTTAGATTGCAGAGCAAGCGACTGACTGGCAGTTTTTACATGGCTAGTTCAAAGTAATCTCAAAGTCAGGCTACCCACATGTCTGCTCCCACCATTTTTCTCCATAATGCTGCTTGTTTCCTGTATTATATTTCCAAACTATGAAAATAATGCCCTAGTCTTGTTCCATCAAATCTATCTTCTACTCACTATTCTCTTCTTCTTAACCTTCTTTAATTCTATCTCTACTGTCCTGTTTGAATTAGAGAATGACCTCATCAGTACATTCACATATTTACCTAACAAATGCTACGTACCATTCTGGAGAAAGTCAATGGTGCATAATAATAGCAGTCTTTCTTGTGCTGCTTTTAGACAAATGGAGGAGGCAGAGGTCAAACAACCGAACACACAACTGCGTGGGTACAATTCTGATAAGCACTTCAAAAAGAAGTAGAGTGTGGTGTTTCAATCTAAAATCTAAAGGAGTATGGAAGGTTTCCTGGCATATTTTTAACTGAGATTGGTAGTGTGAGGTGCAGTTAAGTGATGCAGGAAGAGAGAATAGTGTGTGAAAGGCCTTGAAGCAAGGCAGATCTTGGGCACTGAGGACAGTGGAGTTGGGAAGAGAAGTTTGTGGAGTAATGGCCTTGAGACAGGCCAAGAATGAGCAGCCACTACAGCTCTAAACAAGGTTTGATGTGATCCAATTTCTAATTTGAAGAGTCAGTTTGCCTTCTGTAGGCAGAACAGATAAAAGCAAAACCATTGAGAAGGCTAATACAGTGCTTCAGACCTGAAATGATGGTGGCTTTAGGGAGGGCAGTTGGACTAAAGACAAAATAGACACAAGACGCATTTTCCTTGTGGACTGAATAAGGTGAGGGAATGAAGGAGACAAAAGGATCAAACATGATGCCTGTTTTCTGAGCTGAAGAATCGGGCATAAAACCATGCCATTCTGCTGCATCTTCACCCTTAATCCAATTTTTATGCCTCATCAACAGAGCAATCTCTAAAATGAAGTTTAATCCCATAATTTGCTGCTTAAAACCTTCCCATGGTTCTTCAGTCCTGACAGGATAAAGATAATTATGCTCAGTGTGATGAAAAAAGCCCTTGTAGCAAGCCCTAACCTACCCTTCTCATCAAAGCTCACATTTAGTCGCTGATTCATCAGTCACACAAAATTAACTGCCAACTCCCAAATGGTCCACACATCCATACTTACCTGTCTTTGGAAAAGTTGTAGCTTCTACTTAAAATACTCTCTTCCTTCATTTTTCTGGGTAAAATTTTGATTTATTTTTTAAAACAGCTTAAATGATGTATTCTCCTACAAGCCTTTTTTTTTAATAACACAGCAATTGAATATGCAGCTATTATAGATGTTCTTTCAAAGGATTGAAAATACTGACTATGTGTGTGAATCTCCTCAATTTTCAAAAGCTTTCTTTTTAGAAGACTACCTGCTGTAATAAACTCCCATGATGCGTATAGTAGGTGTTTCCAACAAGTTTTTTAATTAAATCAGTTTTGCTGAGAAAACAACATAATAGACCAGGGCCATCCAGTAGAACTTTCTACAATGATGGGAATGCTCTGTATTTCACTGTCCAAATGCAAATAGCAAGTTCTTGAAACACAATTAGTGGGACTGAGAACCAAAACTTTATTTAATTTAACCAATGTAAATTAAATCAAATATCTACCAATATTGGACAGTGCTACTGTAAATGACAATGAGTTTCTGTAAATGTTAACAAAAACTATTACAGAATATTTTTATAAATTCTATAAAATACTCTATGACTAAAATATTACATAATTGAGTTCTACATACAATGACTTATCTATTCTTAATAATGATTGGTTGTATTTAATATCACAACTCTATTACAATTGATTACTCTGTTTGTTCAATCTACACATCCACTGCTGTGGGATTTGGAATTTTGTGGAGTAATTTTTGTGAAGTAAAATTCCAAAATTTCCAACATTCACCACTAGATGGCACTGATGGGCCAAAAGGGTGAAATGTTCACTGGGCTCTAGGTGAAACTGATGAAATTCAAAATCAAGGTGGGCAGAAGTAGTAACTATCTGCTGGAAAAAGTAGGTCAGCGTGTGTTGTGTGTTTTGTTTTTTTTTTTAAAGCTTACTATCTGGAGGAAAATTTCTTCTTTTCCTGTAAGTATATTTAATGCTTACACTAGCCCTTGGTCACAATGTCTGCCTTTACCTCTATTGTCACTTTCTTCACTCACGCTGTCTGCTTCCCAGATACTTGCATCTCTTTATTCCTTCTCCAGTACTGCAGGAAGCCTGCTCCACAGAGCTTATGTGCTTGTTCTTACTGCCAAGGATATCCCTCCTCTCTTTGCTCAAACCTGTGTGGCTTAGGTCTTCACCACCTTCAGTCTTTAATCTCACCTCAATGACTCCCTGACCATGCCCTCACACTCTTCTTTTTTCTTTTCTTTTTTTTTTTTTTATTAGACAGGCAGAGTTAGACAGTGAGAGAGACAGAGAGAAAGGTCTTCTTTCCATTGGTTCACCCCCAAAATAGCCATCACGGTCGGCGTGCTGTGCAGATCCAAAGCCAGGAGCCAGGTGCTTTTCCTGGTCTCCCACGTGGATGCAGGTGCCCAAGCTCTTGGGCCATCCTCCATTGCCTTCCTGGGTCCACTGCTTTCCCTGGCCACAGCAGAGAGCTGGACTGGAAGAGGAGCAACCAGGGACTAGAACCCGGCGCCCATATGGGATGCCGGCGCCACAGGCAGGGGATTAACCAAGTGAGCCATGGCGCCAGCCCCATACCCTCACACTCTTCAATCCCCTTCTCTGCTTTATTTTTCTCCAAAGTACCTGCCACCTTGTAATGTAAACCTAATTTTCCTAGTATATTAATTTATTTGTCTCATTTGGTTAAATTTTTTTTTCAATTTCCTCAATTATTAAGACTACAGGGAATGAAGATGATTATGAAAAACAGTGAGAACATTATGTGTATATTTTTGTGGGGGGTAGGGCAGGAGAGAGGGTGGGAGGGAGGGGGTGAGAGAGAGAAGAAGAGAGAGAGAGAGAGAGAGAGAGTGTGTGTGTGTGTATCACTCTGAAAGTACCTAGGCAGCCCAATTAGGTGCAAAAAAAAAAAAAAAAAAAAAGACAGAGAAAGAAGTCAGCTACTATAGTTTTCCTAAAAATTACTGAAAAGAGATTCCCAAGATATCAGGTGTTGACCAATATTGATATTGGAGGATTATGTCTGACTGAGTAACATCTACTGGGATTCTGTTTAGAATCTCCCAATATGCTTTACAACTACCCCTGCTCTAGTTAAGGAAGAAGTTATCTAAATAGTAGTTCTCCTTTGCCCAATACACCACTTAATAACAAATGCTGATTTTCTTATCAGTTTGGTCTTTAGACAAAAAAGACAAGCACAGACCAACAAAACAAAAAACATTAAAAAACATTAATTTTTAAACCTAAAAGGTCAACAAAGTTTGCTTTGTTCCTCTGTACAATCAAGAAAATTAATTTATTGTACTTCTTACAGCAGGAAACCCAAAACAAAAATGACAAAGAAAATGGCATGGGAATCACAGATTCAAAGTTGCGACCTGGTTCAGGATTTTTCAGTTTTAAAAAATTTAGCCCATAAAATAGTTTCATCTATGCTTATAACAAAAAGCAAAACAAACTATACATTAAAATAACAATTTATTTTCTGCTATATTGGGTTTATGAAGTCCCAATTAGTGAGAACCTTTTTAGGTCCTCCCCAGTCAACAAGTGGATGAATAAGAATAGTCAGGGTTGCTCAGTTTCCAAGATCATCAGGAAGACAATCTGAGAAATCGTGGTACAGAAAGACGCCCACTCTGGTTGGAATGTCAGGCTGATCTGGAAATACATAGGAGACAGCCTAACAGCAGAGGATTTTCAGAAGAGATGTCCAAGCTGAGATCTAAAAGATAAATGAGAGTTCACCTACAAAGCAGGGAAAAGTGTTCCCTGGGAACCACATGTGGGGAGATCTGGGACAAAGAGAATTTGGTATATCCAAGATATTTGGGTGTGTGTGGGGGGAAGTTCAGAAAGGAGAGTGTGTACAGCTGAGAATGAGCAGAGGTAGGTGACTTTAAGAGGGCAGGGGTGATGAATGATGACAGAAGCAAGAAGTTTTGATTTATTTTAAGAGCAAGAGACATTTATTATACTGTCATAAATACTACATCTACAGTTTGGAAAATGGATTGAACGAGACAGGCTGAAGGTAGGGAGCCTTTTGACAGTCTACATGGGAGAAGGAGTGAAGAATCACAGGAGGTGGCAGTAGGAAGTAGATGGATTAAAAAATCTATTTTAGAGACAGAATTAGCCCAGCTTCATTACTGACTGGATGTATGAAGTAGGAAGAGAGAAAGAAAAGACAGAACTCAAGTTTCCAGAAGAATGTCTGATTGCTATCCCCTGAGCTATAACACATGAATAGAGATGGCTTAGGAGAGGAGATGACGAAATATTGTTGAGTTTGAGATATCTGAACACATCTAGGTGTTATCAGAAAGTCAGTGGGAATATGGAACCAAAGCTAAAGAGGGAAACACAAGGTGGAGGTGGAGATTTGTAGTTTTTTTTTTTTCTGTTCAATGTTACCTGTGTGTATTTCATAAATTAGAAAACGCCTACTTAGTTCACGCACTCCCTTAAAAGAAAAATATACTGTTGTATGGCAATATGAAGGGCTCTTGTTTACACACCTTAAATGCAATAGCAACTCTGTTCATCAGCTGAAAGATCCCACTGTTTACCCTCACTAGTGCAAAATTATAAAAATTCATTTGTCAGATACAACTGTACTTCAAGTCACAAGTATGTAGTTAGCATGCTCCCTTGGAACAAGGTAGCAATTACCTAGTGATTAGCTGTTAATCTGTCTATTCAAACTGATTTTCTGTCTCTTAAAAATAGCAAAAATTATACAGAGCTTAAATCAATTTGATGTGGAAAATTAGTTTTCACTCCATATGCTAGAATTTCAGCATTAAAGAGAAATTGATTCTAAACTGTAGAGCTAGAATGCATAAAAAGGAAAACATGCACTACTGGTGATTCCATGTAAGTTTCACTTGCCGGTAATTCAGGAATTCTTATGTTTTGGGAATTCCCTGTGCAGGGGGTTGTAGAGGCAAATAAGCAGATCCACATGGCTCACAGCTCTAATTTCAGAGGTGGAACCTACTCATGTGAGGAATTCCTGCGGCTGCAAAGGTCGGAGGGAAAAAGAAGAGTGTATATGAAGTGTGTCTCATCACAGCATTCCTCATATAGAAAATGGTTTTTATCTCTCTCAAGTTGAAACAGCAAACAATTACAGCAATTTACAAATCACTATGAGTTAGTTATTCTTCTAAGTGCATTATATATTTCAGTTTCTCAAATTCTCATAGTAAGTCTAGGAAGAGAATGGAATTGCTATATCCATTCTAAACATGAGGAAACCAAGGCAGAGAGAGGTGTCTAGCATGAGGATACTCAGTGAGAAGGAAGTGGATTAAGGTCAAACTGCTAAGTTAATTCTCAGAGAAATTTACGTATTCTCTATCTAGGCATCCTTTTTGTTAGGATGGCAAGCAAGTTTTAAATATCTATTTTGTGAAAGCTTTTCTGTTGTTGTGTTTTTTTTTTGTTTTTTTTTTGTTTTTTTTTTTTAGATCTGGAAGTCAACAAACCATGAATTTAAAGTTTATGCACAAATAGTGTGCACTACCTATTATCTTTTGAAATTTTGTTTTTATTTGAGACAGAGACAGAGAGACAGAGAGAAAATGTTTACCCCCACTGATTTACTTCCCAAATGCCCACAACGACCTACCCTTGGCTAGGCCAATGCCTGGAACTGGGAACTCAATTCAGATATGCCATATGATGTCAGGAATCCAATTATTTGAGCAATAGTGGCTGTCTCTCTTTCTCTCAGTTCCTGCCTTGGCTGGAAGCTAGAGTCAGGAGTCCAAGCTTGCTATTGAATCCAGGTACTTCAACATGGGACACAAAGGTCTTAACTAGAATTTTAACCCCCACGCTCAGCACCAAGCCCTAGAAAATTCTGTATTATTATTGTTTAATACCATACTTAACCCAGTAGACAATGTAATTCTAGTTCAAATATGTTGCAAAGTTAATAATAGTTAACTTTAATTTTGAGAAATAGTTCAAAGTAACGATTTACTAAATTTAGTTGGACTGAGTTTGACATTGGAATATATTCAAGACTTTTCTGGAAAATTGTGTTCTTTTTTTTTAATTACTATTTATTTTATTTGGAAGACAGAGTTAGAGAGACAGAGGCAGAGGCAGAGAGAAAGAGGCCTTCCATCTGCTGTTTCACTCCCCAATTGGCTGCAACAGCTGGAGCTGCATCAATCCAAAGCCAGGAGCTGGGAGCTTCTTCCAGGTCTCCCACGGGGGTGCAGGAGCCCACGCCATAGGAGAGAGCTGGATTGGAAGTGGAGCAGCCAGGACTTGAACCGGTGCCCATATGGGATGCCGGCACTGCAGGTGTCGGCTTTATCCACTACATCACAGCACTGGCCCTGGATAGTTTTTTTAGCCTTTTGTGTTACTTAAGAAAAAGCTGAAGACAACAGTGCTTCCTGGCCTTTTCTAAGTCCTAACACCTGTAGAAAATGATAACATTTGGAGGCATAGTGGGTTAAACAGGCAAAGAAACATAAGACTGGAGGTCACTGACCACAGTTTCTTGTCCATCCAGCTGTCAGTAGGCCTTATGAATCATTGTTGGACATATCTGTGACCAATCCCAAAATGACAGGGATCTATGGGACTGCCTCCAAGAGCTCTGGCTTAAAAGAATAAGATGAGCTGATATTTGGGAAAAAATGAATGTTACTATATTTTTCCTACCTCTTAAATCTCACTTATCTGTAATAGAAGTAGAATCACACCACAAATTATAACTACAATATAAAAATTGCATATGTGATAAAAATATCCTCCCTTTAGTTTATCCATGTAATTAATTAACACAATTTTGAAAGAATAAAATATCCTAATATAGAAGGCCTTAATATCATAGTCATTGTAAACTTTTCATTTACATATTCTATACAGCATTTTCATTAGTTCAGTTATAGGTTTTATGATACATGACCTATCATGTTCAACTTGGTGCAATGCAGAGGAAGGGATACCAGAAGCTGAAAGTAGATTGCTCTTTAGAAAGGCGTTAGAATTCTAGCTCGGCGCCGCAGCTCAATAGGTTAATCCTCCACCTAGCGGCGCCGGCACACCGGGTTCTAGTCCCGGTTGGGGCGCCGGATTCTGTCCCGGTTGCCCCTCTTCCAGGCCAGCTCTCTGCTATGGCCCGGGAGTGCAGTGGAGGATGGCCCAAGTGCTTGGGCCCTGCACCCCATGGGAGACCAGGAGGAAGCACCTGGCTCCTGCCATCGGATCAGTGCAGTGCGCCAGCCACAGCGCGCTGGCCGCAGTGGCCATTGGAGGGTGAACCAATGGCAAAGGAAGACCTTTCTCTCTGTCTCTCTCTCTCACTGTCCTCTCTGCCTGTCAAAAAAAAAAAAAAAAAGAATTCTAGCTAATAGATATTATATAATTGTATGTAATAATACCTCAAACCTAATACAGGAGGCAGAAATAAAGTTTGTAGGGTTCAAAAAAGAAACAGTAGGCATGAGCTTGTGGGAGAGATGAGAATTATTAAGGAATGATACAGATTTTAAAGGATGTGCTTCCAAGATGTTTCCATATCAACAGGCAAATGTGGAGGGCAGATACTAAGAGAATTGAAGTGGATAACAATGCAAACAAGAAACAACAGCATAAAGACAGAATATGTGCCCCTGAAGTAAGGAACCAGAGACATATCAATTTGTCTGTATTATATTTAATAGATGAATGTATTATATGTAGTTAAACACAGAGAAAGAGAGAACTAAAAACTAGGAGAGGCCATAGATGGGTATATTGAAATCTCTGGGATCCCAGTATGTGCTGAATTTGACAAGTAATAAAAAGCCATGGAAGTTTCTTGAGCGAGTGAGTCACATGATTAAGACTATGAATGGGCAAGGACAATTAGATAAACCTGTGTAGAAGAGATTTTTGAAATAATGTAGGGGAAAAAGAGTTCATAAACTGCCAATTAATAACCCTAATTAGCAATGCTGTTCCATCATTTCATCCATGAAAGAATCATCTGCTCTATCTTAATTAATTAATTATATCTTATGTGAAGTGCAGAGAGACAGAGACACAGACAAGTACACAGAGAAAATGCCCATCTGCTTGTTCATTCCTCAAATACCTGCAACAGCTGGGACTGGGCCAAGCCAAAGCCAGGATCCTGAAACCTAATCTGGACGTGGCAGTGGCCCAGGTACTTGAGTTATCACCTGCTGCCTCCCAGCATGCACATTAGCAGGAAGTTGGAATTGGGAGCAGATCCTAGACTCAAACCTAGCACTCTAATATGGGATGTGGGTGTCCCAAGAGGCATCATAACCACTCTGCTACTGACTGGCCATGGCCCCCACCCCTTGCTGCACTACACATGACAACACTGACTCTCAAACTCAAACTTTGTTGGAGTACACATTTCAGGCTCTTTATGAAGTATTACTCCTCCTTCACTAGTGGGTGGTACAAGGGGAAGAGAAGCAGGGCCACTGAGGACAGAACTGATGTAGAATTCATCTCTAGAAAAGGGATTGCCAGAATGAGGAATTATTCAAGACGACAAAAAGAATTTGGTCGTTAGAGAGAAAAAGTCCCCATGTCACAGAGATTCAGTGTGCACACTCTGGATGAAAAGGTTATAGTAGGCACTGTCAGAGATTAAACATAAAGATGTAGATTTGTTCCTCACAGAGTGATAGAAGATGTGGGAGACAGGGCACAAGAGTTCAGGGCAGAACTCTAGGGTCATCCCTAGAAATAAGTAGGTATGAGAGGCCGGCGCCGCGGCTCACTAGGCTAATCCTCCGCCTAGCGGCGCCGGCACACCGGGTTCTAGTACCGGTTGGGGCGTCAGATTCTGTCCCGGTTGCCCCTCTTCCAGGCCAGCCCTCTGCTGTGGCCAGGGAGTGCAGTGGAGGATGGCCCAGGTGCTTGGGCCCTGCACCCCATGGGAGACCAGGAAAAGCACCTGGCTCCTGGCTCCTGCCATCGGATCAGCGCGGTGCGCCGGCCGCAGCGCGCTGGCCGCGGCGGCCATTGGAGGGTGAACCAACGGCAAAGGAAGACCTTTCTCTCTGTCTCTCTCTCTCACTGTCCACTCTGCCTGTCAAAAAAAAAAAAAAAAAAAAAAAGTAGGTATGAGAAACATCAAGGGCTAAATTTCAGGGTTGATTGTCTTAGCAAACATTGAGCGTGATAAACATTGGGCCTTGGTAAACACAGCCACCTTTTTGTAGGTGTTGTATTCATTATTTTAAATTTTATTAATTTTAATTTTATAAATTTTATGATGATTGTTAAATGGCTCCTAAAATTTGTTTATTTTTACTCTGAAAACAATGTGAGATGAAAGAAATTTAGAAAAATAGTAAAAAAAAAAAGTTGTGCTGACTGGATTTTCTTTTCAATTTTAGAAAAATCAGTACATTGCCAACTATTTCTTTATTGGACCCAGTAGGGTCATACAAGATTAAAATAAATTATTTTTAAGTTTCTGCCATGAAGAAGATGCATTTTCTCAAAGTCACATCTGATGAACAATCTGATAAAGCAAATTATGCTATAATTATCTCCATAGCAACTGGTCTGAAGAACAGAATGTAGTAATACATGGTATACAAATAGATTCCTTTAGAACTCAGTAGATCCTCCTCAATTCTTCCCATAAAATTGATCTGATTATTTCCAGAGCCATTGATTGGAATACGAAATAAAACCTAGTGCCACTATTTGGGAGGATCAGATGCTATTTTGGATACTTATTAAGTGCCTTTTTCACTTCCTGGGTGATTTAAGTTCTAATTTAGTTCTCTCTACTTTTAAAAATCTATCTGAGGTGACTTCACAAGCACAAATACATTTAAGATGAAAGAAGTCAATATGTAGTGCCACCTGCTGTCAACACTGAACTCGGTGGTTTCTTTAGGTGAAGAATTGCTATGAACTCTTGAGTGTGACATTATTTGCTCTGTCCAAAATCATTCAGTGGAAACATTTGTTCTAATTGGTAGGGGGAGATAGAAACTTCAATGGAATAGGAGCTTTTTAAGTACTGCTTGTAATGAACTAACCTTGTGGTTTGGAATAGAATTGGTGAAGTTAGTGTCAATTTCTTGCAAACATTTTGACATGTCTGTTCTCTTTAGAAAAGAACTGCAAATTTAAAGGTGATGTGTTTGGGTTTCTAATAATGACTATCCTTAAAATGAAGCAGTCCAAACAATTTGGAAAACTCTAATATTAAACTTACTAAACTTGTTTCTACTAAAGACAAAAATATTTGTATTGAATGTGATTAATTCACCAATTCCACTAACTGAGACCTGAGTAGAAAGTTAGTGTGAGCTGAGACCTATCTTCCTCCTTGACTCCACCCCATGCCAAATGTTAGACATCTGCACTATATATATATATATATATATATATATATATATATATAGTTACAAAGTCATGGAGGATAGGAGGCAGTGCAAACACCCTTGCTCAGCAGAAAAGTTACTGGGATGGTGGTGGCAGCATGACAGAAGATCTGGTGGTGTGGATAATTTTATATCAACCTTGTTCAAATGATACCCACATTGTTTCTCTTCTCTTTGTGGAACAGGAAAAATGAGGAGTGGAAAACTGAGGATTATATAATGATGACACTATCTTTCTTTGTCCACAACAAGTAGTTAATAACCCCATTTTTCTTTAAATGGCTGCTCTAAACATCTTACTTTGAGTGAAACATGAATTGACTGGGCAGACCTGAACTGAATTGTCTGTATTTCATTATTAATTGATTCCAGAAACAATCCCTCATTATTTACAAAGAAGCACGAATACAGTAAAATTTTATAATTTTCTTGAGAAAAAAAAATCTCAACTTTCACAGAGGATCTGAGGTGGAGGATTATATGTATATTCCATTTCTTTGTTAATTTTATCAGATTACTATCATCATTAATATTATTTTACTTACATCAAAAGTATGATTTATAGATAGGCATCACAAACATCACCTGAGAGCTTGTTAGAAATGTGAATTCTGAGACCCATACTATATTTGCTGAATCAGAGTTGCTGGCAGTCTGTCTCAGGAATACGTGTTGCTACAAGCATCCTGGGTGATTCCTATGTATACTACAATTTGAGGGGCTCTGCTTCAGTCAATGACAGGAAACACTCAGAAACACAGAAGCAAAAAGGAAGCAAGCTTTATGATTCTTTCTTCCTACTGATGCTGCTGGAAACTAATTACTCAAAAATCAAAGGAGGTCTCCTTGGTCTCCAGAGAAGACTAATCTTGTGGGAGAGCATTGTTACAGAGATAAGGAATACTCAGTCGTGGTATGATATTTCTCCTAAGTGGAAGGTAGTGAGCTCACATTCGCTATATTATAGGGAGTCACATTCAAATACAAATGCATTACAATATTCAAGACAAGTTTTGCATTAACAATGTTACTGCTGCCCTCCTTTGGTATGAATATTTAGAGATAAATATCACAATAATTGTTAGAGCACTCGTTGGTGCTATTATTGGGTCATTTATGATAGAGCTATCTTCATAAGTCCTCAGCACTTGCCATTTGAGACAAGGCAGGCTTGTCTCAACGTACAGGTTCTGATCACCATTTGCAAAGAAGGACATTTTATGTTTAAAATAAGTGTGATATCTACCTATAAATGGTAGACTCAGACTTAGCAGTTAGTTGATGACTAAAGTATACTAGATCCTAGATTGGGATTGTAGAAAGCGAAGAAAGCTCTTCCCCGGAACAGAGCAAAGAGATCCACGGGAAGCCAGAAAATTAATTTAGGCTAATCCAGCAGTAACATTTTCTTTCTGAATAATATTAACCAGAAAGATTCTGGAAAAATGAAACTACAAGTTGTATGTTTTCATATTTTAGCTACATTATAAAATCAGGAGAACTATTACCTTCCTAACATTTTACTCCTCAAATCTTGCAGGTACAATGGGAGTGAGACAAATAAAATTGTGATTTGAGGAGTTTGACCATTTTAAAATTAAGGCCACTTAATTATTTGCCCTATTCTATTCTGTTCTATTCCCAGCTAGCAATATTTTTTTAAAAATAATGCTTAATTTCTACAATTCCTTAATCTTATGCAGGCAAAAGAAATACCTTATTAGTGGTCAGTGATGCCATTTTCAATATTTTTTATCTACTTATCAATAAACAAATACCCTAACATTTTGGGAAAATATTTTCATTTTCTTTTTTCAGTAGACATCATAAGAGCTTCTTGACTAAATTCTGATGACCAATTACTTTTATTAATTACCTAGACAAAGACCTTCATACATTATATTTCTTCTTCCTGAAAACACAGGGTCTCTCAGCAAATTTTATTAATTTGCATTCAAATTAAGTGAAGTGCAAAAAGAAAATGATTGTTTTTTGTTTTTAGAAACATGAAGAAAAATTAAGAATGATCCTATATTCTCTAAAATCAAAGGCATTTTTGAAATTTATGATCACATAGAATTTTTTATGGATAATGCAATTTATGTTCATGCTCAAACACCAGATTAGGAAACAATGACTTGGCATATGTATTTATTTTTTATCCCTTAAATATATATCAATTTGTAGATTATTCAGCCAGTTAAAGAACTCATTTTAATTATGAAAGTATATTTATATTCTAGCATTTGTAGTTTTTCTCAAATCACATTATTTGGTTATATAGCAATATGAAAATATTAAATATTTATCAAAAATATATGATACAATGCAAAAATGTTTCATTTTTATGTGATAGTTTTTTCAATCTGTCTTTAATCATGAAAACCAACAAAGAAACCAAGTAAATAAGGCATAAAATCTTTCTTGTAAATAGGTTTGTAAGATGTTTTCCAAACAGCAGGTGGCAATCTTTGTAAATTTGATTTCAGCAGCACTATCTTCCTTCTCTATACACAGATGAAAGACGGTTTTAAAAGACCAGTTAAGAACCTTAGTATGCTAAGACAGGCTTAAACAACTTCAAATATTAAAAAAAGCCTCATTTAATCATGCCTTACTGTTCTAATGAAATTTCTCTCTTGGCAAAATGGATGTTTTTTGTTTAATGCTTCTTAATTCTTAGGCAGCAAGGGAGAAATTCCACAGTGTTAAGCTGGGTAGGTATCCTTCTCATCAAAATCCTTCATGTGGGTTATATCTTACCATTCTGAATTCAAATGGCTTTAAGAATAAACAAAACTAATTTCAAGTCTTTTTTTTAAAAAAGATTTATTTCTTTATTTGAAAGTTAGAACTAGAGAGAGAGAGAGAGACAGATATCTTCCATTGACTGGTTCACTTCCCAGATGGCAACAGCCTGGGATTTTGCCAGGTGAAAGCTAGGAGCCAGGCACTTCTTCCAGGTCTCCTACGTGGGTGGCAGGAGCCCAAGCATCTGGGTCATGTTCCACTGCTTTCGCAGGCCATTAGCAGTGAGCTGGATCAGAAGTGGAGTATCTGGGACTCTAACTGGCATCCATATGGGATGTTGGTGTTGCAGGTGGCAGCTTTACCTTCTAAGCCACAACACCACAACCCCCTGCCCCAAGTCTCTCTTTTTTTTATTTGACAAGCAGAGTTAGAGAGTGAGAGAGAGAGAGACAGAGAGAAAGGTCTTCCTTCCGTTGGTTCACCCCACAAATGGCCGCCACAGCCAGTGCACTACACTGATCCAAAGCCAGGAGCCAGGTGCTTCCTCCTGGTCTCCCATGTGGGTACAGGGCACAAGCACTTGGGCCATCCTTCACTGCCTTCCCAGGCCACAGCAGAGAGCTCGACTGGAAGAGGAGCAACCGGGACAGAATCCAGCGCCCTGACCGGGACTAGAACCTGGGGTGCTGGCGCTGCAGGCAGAGGATTAGCCAAGTGAGCCGCGGCACCAGCCCAAGTCTTTCTTAAGCTCTGAAGAATCTCCTGGCATACTGTTACTCTTGAAATTGAATTTCTGCTGGTATTTCAGTGCTGAACTAAAAGAAGTCTTTAGGATCGCATTGTGGAGAAATATAAATATTTGACTCTTGGATATGTCTAGGAACACACTGTTTTTTCCTATAATGAGGCAGTTATGTTAAATAGGGAAAGAAATTTATAGCTTTCTAAGTTGGAAAGGAAGCTTGAAGATTTTGCAACCAGCTTCATTTGTACTCCCAGGAAACAAAGACCCATAGAACAGGTAGCTTTCCCCTAAAGAATCACTAACAGCCAATGGACCATAACTGGTCTATAAATTCTCTAAATTCAGTACTTTCCTCTGTATCTCTTATGAAATTTAAAAATCCTATAATATCATCTTTTTAATAAATTTATAAAGATTTTGCATATAATATCATTCCAAAATCCTGATTCTCACATATTTATTGAGTTCTCAATGAGTCAGTTATATTTTATGGGACGTATACAAGATTTGGAAGGAGTCTCTGTCCTAGGTAATCTCTTAAAATACATACTCTATAATCTGGGCAATTTCAGATCTTTCCTGCCTGCCAGGTTGCACTAGCCAGAAGCTGTATCAGAGGTGGAGGAGCTGTAACTGTAAGCTGCACTTCAATACTGGATGCTGGCTTCTTTGGGGCAGCTAACCTGTCCGCTGTGCCACAACACCCACCTGAATGACAATATTTGAACCCTTTGGTTTTTCAGGATACAACATGCTTATAGTTGGGGCAATTTCTGTGTTTCTCTCACCAGGACATCGCTGCTCACTGCATCTTCTCACTTCCTCGCCTGTTCCTTCACATTGCTGTCCCGTTATTGCTGCACCCTGGCATGTCCTTATTCGCCTTTCCCAGCCGCCATCACAGGACTTGGAACATCCACTCCAATGACCCCACTGATTCCACTGACCATTGGCTGGAAGAAATGCATCATGGTGAATGGTAGCAATGTACTGCACACTGCTGTAGGGATTTTTAAATTGAAGACATCATTGCCCCCTCCATTTTTATTAATTTGCCAACATAAGTAAATCCTATTCAGATATTTGACTTACTGGTTAACTACAGGGCATTGTGAGGTACACACATTTTCATAAGTTTGTTCAAATGGACAACAAACCTTACTCGTAAAAAGGTGCAAGTTTAGTACTAAGCCTCAACAACTTTATTGGTATTTATCCTCAGAATGCCCTGAATTTTATTACTTATTAGCATGGTATATAGAATAAGTTGTAGTTTAATAGCCTTCATTTAAAGGAAATATATAACTATCATGACATTATCCATGGCCATCTGGCATAGTTCAGTCATGTGGCAGGTGGTCCTTTATATATAGGTCATAGGCCTTACCTGTACACTCAGGGTTGTAACACTCTCTGCTTTCTGCCCACGGCCCTCTGCATTCAGAGCCCCCATGAGCAGCTGCAGTGCATTGTCGGCTTCTCTGCTGGGTCCCATTAGAGCACGTCACAGAGCACTGACTCCACGAACTCCACTCCTGCCACTGTCCATCAACTACCAAAGCAGAAAGAGACACAGTGTAAGGAGATCTTCCATTAGGGAAGCGTGTACAGAAAGCACAATGTAATCCAACCTTGAAATGAGTGCAAATCAGCGTACTCAATGGCAACAACCGATGGTCACTTTGGCATGAGATTTTATCATTACTTCTCAAACTACCATTTTCTTATTTTTCACTTCTGTTACTTATTATGTATACAGTATGCCTGTATGCCTTTTTACTCATTTATTCCTTCAAAGATACTTATTGGTCACTCAATAATGCAAAGCCTTGGACTAGGAGATGGATACAGAGAACAATGAACAAAATAAATACTGACCAATACCTAAAAAAGCTCATGTTTAAAAGAAGGAACTCCTATAAGTAAACAGTTACTTGCCAAGTAAACCAAGTACACAGCAGTGCTGTGAAATATAATTTTGGATCACTGTGAGGTAAGAGTTCAGAGCATCAGAGAGTTTTTCTAAATAACAAGTGAGGTTTCAGGTGGATTTCAAGGATAATGTAAAAATGTGTAGGGTTAGGATATGTTCCATACAGAAGGATACAGAGAGCCCACAGCAGAGAAATATGTGACCTTCAGAAACTTGTCATTGTAGACAGAATCCAGACAGTAGGAGGGAGAGAATTAGCAAAGGAGGTGGATAAGAAGGCAAATGCCAGATTTTT